>NC_143046.1:1237500-1480000 GCF_057628025.1 Oncorhynchus mykiss | reverse complement strand
GTCTGTCTGTCTGCCGGTCTGATTGTCTGTCTGTCTCTCTAATGCCCCCCCTACTGTCTATCCTCTGTCTGTCTGTCTGCCTGTCTGATTGTCTGTCTGTCTCTCTAACGCCCCCCTACTGTCTTTCCTCTGTCTGTCTGCCTGCCTGTCTGATTGTCTGTCTGTCTCTCTGATGCCCCCCTACTGTCTATCCTCTGCCTGCCTGTCTGAGTGTCTGTCTGTCTCTCTAATGCCCACCTACTGTCTATACTCTGTCTGTCTGTCTGTCTGTCTGTCTGTCTGTCTGTCTGTCGAGGATGTGTCATCTCTCCAGTCAACAAAACATTTATCCTTCATGATGGCCTGGCTCGGTGATATCATCAGCTCTCCAAATATATCTTCTGGTTTATTATCCAAAACACATTTATACCAGAAACACATTTATACTTTACTTCCATTCCACAGGATATAGAAAAGAGCAAATATTAGGTTTAAGTGTATAGCTAGAGGAAGGCTTAGCTAGTCTCAGCCCTGGGTTGGAGGAGCATGTTGACAGACAGACAAGCCAACCACACCAGCTAGGCTGCATCCTAAATGGCCCCCTCCTCCCTATATACTGTAGTGCACTACTTTTGACCAGGTTCCCCATAGGAAAGAGGGAGCCAAGGGGGGCTCAGTCTACAACCTTGTGGTTAAACATTTGACCTAAGGCTGGAATAAAAGCCTACTGATTAACGTCTATTTGTATCATTCGGCCGTCTCTCTCACTCTTTCTTTATTTTCCAGTTGTCTCTCTCATGTTGACATGATATTCGGATCTTCTCTGTTTTACAGCTGTAGCTAAACCACTGCGCCATGGCAACCTTGGATGGTTTTCCCGCCAGTTTCTATGGGGAGCCGGGGGTGTTGGGTATGTTGGCCAATGGGATCAGTGCGTTCCTGGTTCTACTGCAGAACTTCAACACAGCTAGAACCGGAGTATCTGCAGAGGGGGTGGAGAACATTCTGGCAGGTACGCTAATCAATCCATCCATCACAATCACTTTCACAATGACTAACCCTACTCTTTTCCCTGTTCTTGATCTGTTGTGTTTCAGGTGTTGTTCAACAGCACTGTGTTGTGTTTCAGGTGTTGTTCAACATCATTGTGTTGTGTTTCAGGTGTTGTTCAACAGCCCTGTGTTGTGTTTCAGGTGTTGTTCAACATCACTGTGTTGTGTTTCAGGTGTTGTTCAACATCACTGTGTTGTGTTTCAGGTGTTGTTCAACATTACTGTGTTGTGTTTCAGGTGTTGTTCAACAGCACTGTGTTGTGTTTCAGGTGGTTGTTCAACATCACTGTGTTGTGTTTCAGGTGGTTGTTCAACAGCACTGTGTTGTGTTTCAGGTGTTGTTCAACAGCACTGTGTTGTGTTTCAGGTGTTGTTCAACATTACTGTGTTGTGTTTCAGGTGGTTGTTCAACATCACTGTGTTGTGTTTCAGGTGTTGTTCAACAGCACTGTGTTGTGTTTCAGGTGTTGTTCAACATCACTGTGTTGTGTTTCAGGTGGTTGTTCAACATCACTGTGTTGTGTTTCAGGTGTTGTTCAACATCACTGTGTTGTGTTTCAGGTGTTGTTCAACATCACTGTGTTGTGTTTCAGGTGGTTGTTCAACATCACTGTGTTGTGTTTCAGGTGTTGTTCAACATCATTGTGTTGTGTGTCAGGTGTTGTTCAACATCACTGTGTTGTGTTTCAGGTGTTGTTCAACATCATTGTGTTGTGTTTCAGGTGTTGTTCAACAGCACTGTGTTGTGTTTCAGGTGTTCATCTCATCCTGATAGGTGGAGTGTGTCAGCTGATTGCCGGCCTCTTGTCGTTCCGTAAATACGACCACCTGAGTGGCACCGCCTTCATTGGCTATGCAGCTCTCTGGGGCAGCTATGGTGCCACACGCATCTTCCTGGGTGCATCCCAATCAATCACAACTAACCTGACCATGTCACATGACCTGATGAGTAACACGACCCCGCTCACTGCCCTCACGACCAACCTATCCCTGTCGGCTGAACTCTGGAACAGCACCTCGCAGAGCCCTGATTGGCTGTCTCTCCTGCTCATCCCCCAGTCTGCCATCGCGGGATTGGTCCCCTACATCCTTCTATCCTTCCTATTGGCCTTCTGCTCTGCCACGGTAAACGTCATCATGCCCTTCGTGTTCGGTGCCATCACGCTTACCCTGCTGTTTGAGGCTGTGGCGGTGGGCGTGTCCTCGGCCTGGCCACTGGTCGTCTCTGGCATTCTAGAACTCCTCATCCTCCTTTTCGCCGTGTACGGCAGCGCCGCCCTGTTGGTGAAAGGTCTGGCGCAGCGCTATGTCCTCAAGGGGTTCGGCACGCCGCTGTTCAACGTGCTCCTGCTGGGGACCAACAGCCCTGCGGCCAGCGCCCAGAGCCTGGGACAGGAGAAAAAGAAGAACACCAAGTACGCTGAACCTCAGGCGCTCTTCTTCTTCTGTGACACGGTGTCTCCCTTCATCATGTTGTTCTACAGCTTTGGATACGTCACATCCTTCTCCCTGGGTGCTGTGTGGGTCTCCATAATCTCTGCTGCTCAACTCCTCTCTAGCTACTACGCTCACCTGCGGCAAGATGGCTACCTGGTCACCAAGGCCGGCCTGCATGCCACCTACTGGCTTACCAAGGCGTGGGAGGAGTTTTTGTTGTCGGCTGTGATCGTGTCGGAGCCGGAGAGAGAGGTGGCTACTGGGAGACAGGCGATGGTTGGTGATTGGTTCTTCGTGGCGGTGGCGCTCCTCCTCCTAGTTGTCAGTCTGAGTAATGACACCCTGGAGGTTACCCATAATGCTCTGTTCCTGCTGCTGTCCGTCTCCACGGTCCCCCAGATCCCCCTCCAGGGGTACTATGTGTTCTTCGGGGTGTCCTGTTCCCTGTTCGCCTCCGCTTCGCTCTACGGGACATTTTGCCGCCTGATCAACTCCATCGCTGAGAAGAGTCTGATCCCGGTGGGTCCTCAGCCCATCTCCTCCGACCGTCTCCACTCCTTCCTGTCCTGCTTTCGCTCCCCGGGGAAACTCCAGGGGGCGCTGCCTTCATCATCATCAGCATCCTCCCCGACCAATCAGATCCCTGACGCTCTGTTCTACCTGACCAACGGCGTGGCCGCTCTCTCGGCGCTCCACGCGGCCTCATCCAGTCAGAGCGTGTCCTTCCTGCGACTGAGTGTTCCCTGGGTTCTGGTATCTGGAGCGGTGGTACAGGGGTTTGTCAGCAGGCTGCAGGTCAGAGGAGGACAGAGGTTTGGCTCCGTCATCCCATCCTTCTACCTGTCTGTCTGGGCCACCTGGACATGGTATCGCTTCGCAGGTATGTGGATGACTTCAAGCTAACACTAACCAATCCTAACTGGAGTTAACTTTTTTCATAACTAGGAAAATCCCCATAAAAATTCAGACTCCAGCCACCCAAGCCATAGAATGTTCTCTCTGCTACCGCACGGCAAGCAGTACCAATGTACCAAGTCTGCAACCAACAGGACCCTGAAACACTTCTACCTCTTCTACCCTGTATATACAGCCATGTTATTATCTGATACCCTGTATAAAACGCCATGTTATTATCTGATACCCTGTATATATAGCCATGTTATTATCTCATACCCTGTATATACAGCCATGTTATTTATTACCTGATACCCTGTATATAGAGCCATGTTATTATCTCGTACCGGTATATATAGCCATGTTGTTATCTCATACCCTGTATATACAGCCATGTTATTATCTCGTACCCTGTATATATAGCCATTTTTTTATCTGATACCCTGTATATATAGCCATATTATTATCTGATAACCTGTATATATAGCCATGTTATTATCTCATACCCTGTATATATAGCATGTTATTATCTGGTACCCTGTATATATAGCAATGTTATTACCTGATACCCTGTATATATAGCCATGTTATTATCTCGTACCCTGTATATATAGCCATGTTATTATCTCGTACCCTGTATATATAGCCATGTTATTATCTGGTACCCTGTATATATAGCAATGTTATTACCTGATACCCTGTATATATAGCCATGTTATTATCTCGTACCCTGTATATATAGCCATGTTATTATCTCGTACCCTGTATATACAGCCATGTTATTATCTGATACCCTGTATAAAACGCCATGTTATTACCTGATACCCCGTATATATAGCCATGTAATTATCTCGTACCCTGTTGTTGTTGTTGTTGTTGTTGCTGTCTCCATGCTCTGTTGCCTGTTTCAGTAAAACATCTCTGTGTTCTTTTCTCAGGCCCCTTGCTGCAGATCTCTCCAGTAGGATCCTATGGGTTTACAGCTGGAGCCATCGCTTTCCTGGTCATCAACGCTTTCCTCATGCTCATCGGTCAGTCTTTACATGAAATCATCTATATCTACCTCTTGTCCTGATGCAATACAGAGGGAGAGAAGAACGGAGTGGGTTTTCCCTAATGTCATTCTATTCCCTACATAGCCCCATGGGTCCTGGTCTAAAGTAGTGCACTATATAGAGAATATGCCCTGGTCTATAGTAGTGCACTATATAGGGAATAGGGCACTGGTCTAAAGTAGTGCACTATATAGGGAATAGGGCACTGGTCTATAGTAGTGCACTATATAGGGAATAGGGCACTGGTCTATAGTAGTGCACTATATAGGGAATAGGGCACTGGTCTAAAGTAGTGCCCAATCCATGGTAACCTGGTCCTAACCCTCTCCATGGTAACCTGGTCCTAAACCTCTCCATGGTAACTTGGTCCTAACCCTCTCCATGGTAACCTGGTCCTAACCCTCTCCATGGTAACCTGGTCCTAACCCTCTCCATGGTAACCTGGTCCTAAACCTCTCCATGGTAACCTGGTCCTAACCCTCTCCATGGTAACCTGGTCCTAACCCTCTCCATGGTAACCTGGTCCTAACCCTCTCCATGGTAACCTGGTCCTAACCCTCTCCATGGTAACCTGGTCCTAACCCACTCCATGGTAACCTGGTCCTAACCCTCTCCATGGTAACCTGGTCCTAACCCTCTCCATGGTAACCTGGTCCTAACCCACTCCATGGTAACCTGGTCCCAACCCTCTCCATGGTAACCTGGTCCTAAACCTCTCCATGGTAACCTGGTCCTAAACCTCTCCATGGTAACCTGGTCCTAACCCTCTCCATGGTAACCTGGTCCTAACCCTCTCCATGGTTACCTGGTCCTAACCCTCTCCATGGTAACCTGGTCCTAAGCCTCTCCATGGTAACCTGGTCCTAACCCTCTCCATGGTAACCTGGTCCGAAACCTCTCCATGGTAACCTGGTCCTAACCCTCTCCATGGTAACCTGGTCCTAACCCACTCCATGGTAACCTGGTCCGAAACCTCTCCATGGTAACCTGGTCCTAACCCTCTCCATGGTAACCTGGTCCTAACCCTATCCATGGTAACCTGGTCCTAACCCTCTCCATGGTAACCTGGTCCTAACCCTCTCCATGGTAACCTGGTCCTAACCCCCTCCATGGTAACCTGGTCCTAACCCTCTCCATGGTAACCTGGTCCTAACCCCCTCCATGGTAACCTGGTCCTAACCCCCTCCATGGTAACCTGGTCCTAACCCCCTCCATGGTAACCTGGTCCTAACCCTCTCCATGGTAACCTGGTCCTAACCCTCTCCATGGTAACCTGGTCCTAACCCTCTCCATGGTAACCTGGTCCTAACCCCCTCCATGGTAACCTGGTCCTAACCCACTCCATGGTAACCTGGTCCGAAACCTCTCCATGGTAACCTGGTCCTAACCCTCTCCATGGTAACCTGGTCCTAACCCTATCCATGGTAACCTGGTCCTAACCCTCTCCATGGTAACCTGGTCCTAACCCTCTCCATGTCCCCTCCAGCTGCGTATGGTAACCAGGTCCTAACCCTCTCCATGGTAACCTGGTCCTAACCCTCTCCATGTCCCCTCCAGCTGCGTATGGTAACCTGGTCCTCTTGTCTCTGACCGTGGTCATGGAGATAGTTCTGGTGTGTTTCCTCCTGTCCACTCTGCAACAGCTCCCCTACCAGCTGGAGAGTAAGTGACCTGCTTTTCACCTCCCTACACTGACAGGACTCACATTCTACATAAACGGCTCAGGAGGCTCCTGAGGGGAGAACGGCTCATAATAATGGCCGGAACGGAGCAAATGGAATGGCATCAACCACCTTGAAACTATGTGTTTGATGTATTTGCTACCATTCCACTGATTCTGTTCCAGTCAATAGAACAAGCCCTAATGGCAAGCCCTCATTTCTCCCCAATGAAGGTTCCACCAACCTATTGTGATATACAGTAAGGCTGAAACCCAAAACCAACACTTGGCCATCTGCCCTTTATGGAGTGATCGGAGTGGTTGAAGTGTTGGGTTTGTGATTCAGACAGTGTTATGTGGTATCCATCCATACGTTTGCTGCTCAAACAGTAACTGTAAAATGTACACATTATTTTGCAATCTAGATGTCAGCTGTGTAACTGTTCTAACACATTTCTGGCGTTGTTCTTGTAGTTGCCATGCTAGCTGTGTTCTCTGTCGTCTGTCTATATGGAACCCTGGCATCACTGGTCAACTGTACCTTCCGTCAGAGTGTGATGCCCATGGGGCCTCCACTGGTTAAGGTGAGAACGAGGCACTATTCCATTCTGTTGCTTTCCACTGGATGAGCTGACATGTAGAATGGAGTGGGTTCATGTGTTTCATTACATTTTATTCTACTTTTCTCCAATCCAGTTCATTCCTTTTCTATTGTGTTCCATATCGTGTGTCTCTCTCCCTGTGTTGTTGTGTCTCAGGATGTGAATCAGCAGCAGATGTCCTCCCCTGCCCTGCCTTGTCCCGTGGCAGACTCCAGACTGACCAGCGGTCTTCTGAAGATCTCCAGACTGCTGGACGACGGGGGGGTCTGTGGAATCCCCACCGATACGGTCTACGCCCTGGCCGCATCCTGCAAGAACCCTCAGGCCATCGAGAACATCTACAACATTAAGGACCGTCCAGCAGAGAAACCCATCTGTATCTGTATCTCCAGTGTGGAGCAGCTGGTGGCAGCCAAGCCCCCATTCAGCTCTCTACTCTGGGAATTCATGAGGAACGTCTACCCTGGAGGGATCAGCTGCATCGTCAGCAAGGGAGACTGGCTACTCAGACTGGGTAAGGGGTGAGGAGGGGAAGAGAGGGGAGGAGGAGGGTGGCTTCAACTGCATTGGGATTTTAAATAGTTTTTTAAAACTTTATTTAACTAAGCAAGTCAGTTAAGAACAAATTCTTATTTTCAATGACAGCCTAGGAACAGTGGGTTGACTGCCTGTTCAGGTGCAGAATTACCGATTTGTACCTTGTCAGCTCAGAGGTTTGAACTTGCAACCTTCCGCTTACTAGTCCAACACTCTAACCACTAGGCTACCCTGCCGGGTTACATTGGTTTAGAGTTAGGGATACTCTCAGAAATGGTTTGATAACAGCATGCCTGATTTCCACTTATTGAAACAACATATTATTTGGTGTCTTTATTCTATATTGTGAGCGATCATTCGATTGATGTTCTAATTGTTTACCTATGTTGTCCAGGTGTGGGTCCGGCCTACGACCGCGTGGGGACCAATGATAGCATCATGATCCGAGTCCCTGACCACACCGTCACAGGACACCTGTGTAACATCACCGGACCACTTGCAATCACCTCAGCCAATCCCAGTGGAGAACCCGACAGCACGCACCACGACATGGTCATCAGGTAAAGTCCTATCATAACACTCACCTGTACCCACCAGTACCCACCTCTACTCACCTGTACTCGCCTGTTCTCACCTGTACCCACCTGTACCCACCTGTACCCTGTTCTCACCTGTACCCACCAGTACCCACCTCTACTCACCTGTACTTGCCTGTTCTCACCTCTACCCACCTGTATTCGCCTGTTCTCACCTGTACCCACCTGTACTCACCTGTACTCACCTGTACTCACCTGTACTCACCTGTACCCACCTGTACCCTGTACTCACCTTTACTTAAGCACTTAAGCCTGTTGGTATGCTATGCACCCTTCATCAGATAGTTTGAACAGCTATGCTGCCTTCATCAGATAGTTTGAACAGCTATGCTGCCTTCATCAGATAGTTTGAACAGCTATGCTGCCTTCATCAGATAGTTTGAACAGCTATGCTGCCTTCATCAGATAGTTTGAACAGCTATGCTGCCTTCATCAGATAGTTTGAACAGCTATGCTGCCTTCATCAGATAGTTTGAACAGCTATGCTGCCTTCATCAGATAGTTTGAACAGTTATGCTGCCTTCATTAGATAGTTTGAACAGCTATGCTGCCTTCATCAGATAGTTTGAACAGCTATGCTGCCTTCATCAGATAGTTTGAACAGCTATGCTGCCTTCATCAGATAGTTTGAACAGCTATGCTGCCTTCATCAGATAGTTTGAACAGCTATGCTGCCTTCATCAGATAGTTTGAACAGCTATGCTGCCTTCATCAGATAGTTTGAACAGCTATGCTGCCTTCATCAGATAGTTTGAACAGCTATGCTGCCTTCATCAGATAGTTTGAACAGCTATGCTGCCTTCATTAGATAGTTTGAACAGCTATGCTGCCTTCATCAGATAGTTTGAACAGCTATGCTGCCTTCATCAGATAGTTTGAACAGCTATGCTGCCTTCATCAGATAGTTTGAGCAGCTATGCTGCCTTCATCAGATAGTTTGAACAGCTATGCTGCCTTCATCAGATAGTTTGAACAGCTATGCTGCCTTCATCAGATAGTTTGAACAGCTATGCTGCCTTCATCAGATAGTTTGAACAGCTATGCTGCCTTCATCAGATAGTTTGAACAGCTATGCTGCCTTCATCAGATAGTTTGAACAGCTATGCTGCCTTCATCAGATAGTTTGAACAGCTATGCTGCCTTCATTAGATAGTTTGAACAGCTATGCTGCCTTCATCAGATAGTTTGAACAGCTATGCTGCCTTCATCAGATAGTTTGAACAGCTATGCTGCCTTCATCAGATAGTTTGAACAGCTATGCTGCCTTCATCAGATAGTTTGAACAGCTATGCTGCCTTCATCAGATAGTTTGAACAGCTATGCTGCCTTCATCAGATAGTTTGAACAGCTATGCTGCCTTCATCAGATAGTTTGAACAGCTATGCTGCCTTAATCAGATAGTTTGAACAGCTATGCTGCCTTCATCAGATAGTTTGAACAGCTATGCTCCCTTCATCAGATAGTTTGAACAGCTATGCTGCCTTCATCAGATAGTTTGAACAGCTATGCTGCCTTCATCAGATAGTTTGAACAGCTATGCTGCCTTCATCAGATAGTTTGAACAGCTATGCTGCCTTCATCAGATAGTTTGAACAGCTATGCTGCCTTCATCAGATGGTTTGAACAGCTATGCTGCCTTCATCAGATAGTTTGAACAGCTATGCTGCCTTCATCAGATAGTTTGAACAGCTATGCTGCCTTCATCAGATAGTTTGAACAGCTATGCTGCCTTCATCAGATAGTTTGAACAGCTATGCTGCCTTCATCAGATAGTTTGAACAGCTATGCTGCCTTCATCAGATAGTTTGAACAGCTATGCTGCCTTCATGCTGATGGTGATACTGAAAGTGATGTCAGTATTGAAGTTTTTTTTCTATCTTGGATTGCTGGTTGTATTGTAAACTGGTCTGATATTTCCTGTCAGACTGGTTTCATATCAGTCAGCCTGCTGTGTAAATATCCAGTTCTACTAATATATCTGTGTTAATCAGTCCTCTGCCTTGTGTCCTGCTGGCTGTAGGGTCATGATGATTAGTTTCCATTGATGGTAGGTGCCGTTTAAGAATAGTGAGGACGATTATTTTTCTAAGAGCATGGCCTTAAATCTATTACAGCATATTGAATGACTGGAATTCATTATTCCATTCACCCAGTTCAATGGAACAGTGATCGGTTTAGGCTACTACATGATACTCTAATTTTCCCTCTACCCATCATGAGGTTGCTACAACCTAGCCCACGAATGAACGTTTACAACGTAGGTGTACAGGTCGTGTAATCAAGGTGACAGACAGTGACACATTCAATACCGCCTTGCCTGCATCTAGCTGATCTAGGGTGGAATCACTCGCACAAACAAAATCAAATCAAATCAAATGTTATTTGTCACATGCGCCAAATACACAGGTGTAGTAGACCTTACAGTGAACTGCTGAATACAACAGGTGTAGTAGACCTCACAGTGAAATGCTGAATACAACAGGTGTAGTAGACCTTACAGTGAAATGCTGAATACAACAGGTGTAGTAGACCTTACAGTGAAATGCTGAATACAACAGGTGTAGTAGACCTCACAGTGAAATGCTGAATACAACAGGTGTAGTAGACCTTACAGTGAAATGCTGAATACAACAGGTGTAGTAGACCTTACAGTGAAATGCTGAATACAACAGGTGTAGTAGACCTCACAGTGAAATGCTGAATACAACAGGTGTAGTAGACCTTACAGTGAAATGCTGAATACAACAGGTGTAGTAGACCTTACAGTGAAATGCTGAATACAACAGGTGTAGTAGACCTCACAGTGAAATGCTGAATACAACAGGTGTAGTAGACCTTACAGTGAAATGCTGAATACAACAGGTGTAGTAGACCTTACAGTGAAATGCTGAATACAACAGGTGTAGTAGACCTCACAGTGAAATGCTGAATACAACAGGTGTAGTAGACCTTACAGTGAAATGCTGAATACAACAGGTGTAGTAGACCTTACAGTGAAATGCTGAATACAACAGGTGTAGTAGACCTTACAGTGAAATGCTGAATACAACAGGTGTAGTAGACCTCACAGTGAAATGCTGAATACAACAGGTGTAGTAGACCTCACAGTGAAATGCTGAATACAACAGGTGTAGTAGACCTTACAGTGAAATGCTGAATACAACAGGTGTAGTAGACCTTACAGTGAAATGCTGAATACAACAGGTGTAGTAGACCTTACAGTGAAATACTGAATACAACAGGTGTAGTAGACCTTACAGTGAAATTATCAATACAACAGGTGTAGTAGACCTTACAGTGAAATGCTGAATACAACAGGTGTAGTAGACCTTACAGTGAAATGCTGAATACAACAGGTGTAGTAGACCTTACAGTGAAATGCTGAATACAACAGGTGTAGTAGACCTTACAGTGAAATGCTGAATACAACAGGTGTAGTGAACCTACTCTGACACTGTCTGTCTCTATGTGTATCCTAGTCGGCTGGGGCAATCTAAACCTAACCTAAACCTGAACCTGAACCTACTCTGACACTGTCTGTCTCTATGTGTATCCTAGTCGGCTGGGCCAATCTAAACCTGAACCTGAACCTGAACCTGAACCTACTCTGACACTGTCTGTCTCTATGTGTATCCTAGTCGGCTGGGCCAATCTAAACCTGAACCTGAACCTACTCTGACACTGTCTGTCTCTATGTGTATCCTAGTCGGCTGGGCCATAAGATCCAGGGGGTTCTGTGTGACGGGGATTCCAACGAGATCGTAGCCTCAACGGTGGTGAACTGCCTCAAGATAGATGAAGGTATGATGTTACAGAACAGAAGCACACTACAATAACTAATTACTAACCTCTTAGGTTGTGTTGTCCTGTCTTGGGATGGAACATTCTGGAAACTTTCCCCAAATTCCCAGGCTTTCCAGAAATACAGGTTGAAAGATTCCTGGATTTCAAAGAATCCTCTGACCAGGATTTCTGGAAAACCTGGGAACGTTACCGGGACATTGCAATCCTTGTCCCACCCTATGATTCATTGTGTGTCAGTGATCACTCAGTCAATATTGTGTTTCCTCCTCCTCCAGGCACGATTAGTATCGTGAGGGAAGGCTGCGTCCCGGCTGTGAAGGTCCGACAGATCTTTGAGAGGGTGAAGACCAGTATGTTGTGAGGAGGACCCTTCCCTCCGTCCCTCCATCCTCTGTTCCACCCAGCTCCCCTCCCCCATTCTCTCCCTCCATCCTCTGTTGACCAATGACGACACTCAGATCAGATACTGGACCCACCCACCTCAGGCCACCATCCAATATGTCTCTCAAACATGTTGAGGAACAGTTGTTACATATTTATTCTGTATGTTGTCGATGTAATCATATATAAATATGTGCATTTTAGATTCGATTTTAGGATTATAAGTATGTTTTGTTTTGTTCTGTATGATTTGATTATGTAAAATGAAGTGTTAACAGAAATTATACGATTAATGAAGGATGATGTAGTTCTCTAAATTAGGGATTAATGAAGGATGATGTAGTACTCTAAATGAGGGATTAATGAAGGATGATGTAGTACTCTAAATGAGGGATTAATGAAGGATGATGTAATACTCTAAATGAGGGATTAAGGAAGGATGATGTAGTTCTCTAAATTAGGGATTAATGAAGGATGATGTAGTTCTCTAAATGAGGGATTAATGAAGGATGATGTAGTTCTCTAAATGAGGGATTAATGAAGGATGATGTAGTACTCTAAATGAGGGATTAATGAAGGATGATGTAGTACTCTAAATGAGGGATTAATGAAGGGTGATGTAGTGCTCTAAATGAGGGATTAATGAAGGGTGATGTAGTGCTCTAAATGAGGGATTAATGAAGGATGATGTAGTTCTCTAAATGAGGGATTAATGAAGGATGATGTAGTTCTCTAAATGAGGGATTAATGAAGGATGATGTAGTTCTCTAAATGAGGGATTAATGAAGGGTGATGTAGTGCTCTAAATGAGGGATTAATGAAGGGTGATGTAGTACTCTAAATGAGGGATTAATGAAGGATGATGTAGTTCTCTAAATGAGGGATTAATGAAGGATGATGTAGTACTCTAAATGAGGGATTAATGAAGGATGATGTCGAACTCTAAATGAGGGATTAATGAAGGATGATGTAGTACTCTAAATGAGGGATTAATGAAGGATGATGTCGAACTCTAAATGAGGGATTAATGAAGGATGATGTAGTACTCTAAATGAGGGATTAATGAAGGATGATGTCGAACTCTAAATGAGGGATTAATGAAGGATGATGTAGTTCTCTAAATGAGGGATTAATGAAGGATGATGTAGTACTCTAAATTAGGGATTAATGAAGGATGATGTCGAACTCTAAATGAGGGATTAATGAAGGATGATGTAGTTCTCTAAATTAGGGATTAATGAAGGATGATGTAGTTCTCTAAATGAGGGATTAATGAAGGATGATGTAGTACTCTAAATGAGGGATTAATGAAGGATGATGTAGTTCTCTAAATGAGGGATTAATGAAGGATGACGTAGTACTCTAAATTAGGGATTAATGAAGGATGATGTAATACTCTAAATGAGGGATTAATGAAGGGTGATGTAGTGCTCTAAATGAGGGATTAATGAAGGATGATGTAGTTCTCTAAATGAGGGATTAGTGAAGGATGATGTAGTACTCTAAATGAGGGATTAATGAAGGATGATGTAGTTCTCTAAATGAGGGATTAATGAAGGATGATGTAGTACTCTAAATGAGGGATTAATGAAGGATGATGTAGTTCTCTAAATGAGGGATTAATGAAGGATGATGTAGAACTCTAAATGAGGGATTAATGAAGGATGATGTAGAACTCTAAATGAGGGATTAATGAAGGATGATGTAGTACTCTAAATGAGGGATTAATGAAGGATGATGTAGTACTCTAAATGAGGGATTAATGAAGGATGATGTAGTACTCTAAATGAGGGATTAATGAAGGATGATGTAGTTCTCTAAATGAGGGATTAATGAAGGATGATGTAGTACTCTAAATGAGGGATTAATGAAGGATGATGTAGTTCTCTAAATGAGGGATTAATGAAGGATGATGTAGTACTCTAAATGAGGGATTAATGAAGGATGATGTAGTGCTCTAAATTAGGGATTAATGAAGGATGATGTAGTTCTCTAAATGAGGGATTAATGAAGGATGATGTAGTACTCTAAATGAGGGATTAATGAAGGATGATGTAGTACTCTAAATGAGGGATTAATGAAGGATGATGTAGAACTCTAAATGAGGGATTAATGAAGGATGATGTAGTTCTCTAAATGAGGGATTAATGAAGGATGATGTAGTTCTCTAAATGAGGGATTAATGAAGGATGATGTAGTTCTCTAAATGAGGGATTAGTGAAGGATGATGTAGTACTCTAAATGAGGGATTAATGAAGGATGATGTAGAACTCTAAATGAGGGATTAATGAAGGATGATGTATGTGAATGTACGATGCTGCTGGGTATAAATTAATAATACATTATTGTGAAGTACTGTTTAACTGGGAATATATACATTGTTTAATATGGGAGATTGACGCAGGCCAAATGCATACATGCAACATTGAAAAGCATTATTTGCTTTGGCAATTTACTGCAATAGATCCATGTACATAGTGAAGTTATACTTTTAAAAAAACTGTTGTAGATCCATGTATATAGTGAAGTTATACTTAAAAAAAAAACTGTCGTAGATCCATGTATATAGTGAAGTTATACTTTCAGAATAAAACTCTAATTAAATATACTTATTTCTCCACTTTGTTCTGCTCTGTAACCAACATCTCAGATCATCAAATCAAACGATATTTTCCACATGTGCCAAATACAGCAGGGGTAGACTTTACCGTGAAATGCTGATTTACGAGCCCTTAACCAACGGTGAAGTTAAAAAGTAAGACACATGTTTGCTAAACTAATAAGGAAAAAGGAAGACAATGAAAACAATAACGAGGCTATAAACAGGAAGTAGCAGGTAGTAACATGGCTATAAACAGGAAGCACCAGGTAGTAACATGGCTATAAACAGGGAGTACCAGGTAATAACATGGCTATATACATGGAGTACCAGGTAATAACATGGCTATATACAGGGAGTACCAGGTAATAACATGGCTATAAACAGGAAGTAGCAGGTAATAACATGGCTATATACAGGGAGTACCAGGTAATAACATGGCTATAAACAGGAAGTAGCAGGTAATAACATGGCTATAAACAGGAAGTACCAGGTAGTAACATGGCTATAAACAGGAAGTACCAGGTAGTAACATGGCTATAAACAGGGAGTACCATGTAATAACATGGCTATATACAGGGAGTACCAGGTAATAACATGGCTATAAACAGGAAGTACCAGGTAGTAACATGGCTATATACAGGGAGGTAATAACATGGTTATATACAGGGAGTACCAGGTAATAACATGGCTATATACTGGGAGTACCAGGTAATAACATGGCTATATACAGGGAGTACCAGGTAATAACATGGCTATATACAGGGAGTACCAGGTAATAACATGGCTATATACAGGGAGTACCAGGTAATAACATGGCGATATACAGGGAGTACCAGGTAATATACAGGGAGTACCAGGTAATAACATGGCTATATACAGGGAGTACCAGGTAATAACATGGCTATATACAGGGAGGTAATAACATGGTTATATACAGGGAGTATCAGGTAGTAACATGGCTATATACTGTGAGTACCAGCTAATAACATGGCTATATACAGAGAGGTAATAACATGGCTATATACAGAGAGGTAATAACATGGCTATATACAGGAAGTACCAGGTAATAACATGGCTATATACAGGGAGTACCAGGTAATAACATGGCTATAAACAGGGAGTACCAGGTAATAACACGGCTATATACAGGAAGTACCAGGTAATAACATGGCTATATACAGGGAGGTAATAACACGGCTATATACAGGAAGTACCAGGTAATAACATGGCTATATACAGGGAGTACCAGGTAATAACATGGCTATATACAGGGAGTACCATGTAATAACATGGCTATATACAGGGAGTACCAGGTAATAACATGGCTATATACAGGGAGGTAATAACACGGCTATATACAGGAAGTACCAGGTAATAACATGGCTATATACAGGGAGTACCAGGTAATAACATGGCTATATACAGGGAGGTAATAACACGGCTATATACAGGAAGTACCAGGTAATAACATGGCTATATACAGGAAGTACCAGGTAATAACATGGCTATATAAAGGGAGTACCAGGTAATAACATGGCTATAAACAGGAAGTACCAGGTAATAACATGGCTATATACAGGGAGTACCAGGTAATATCATGGGTATATACAGGGAGTACCAGGTAACATATAAAGGGAGTATCAGGTAGTTGAGGTAACATGTACCATATGTAGGGGTTAAAGTGTCTTGTCAATCAAGATAGATAATAAACACAGTAACAGCAGCGTATGTGAAGAGTGTGTGAGTGTGGCGTCAATATGCAAGTGTGCTTGTTTTGCATGTGGGAGAATATGTGGTGTAGTACGTGTTATTGTGTGGGTAGAGTCTAGTGAGTGTGTGGGTAGAGTCTAGTCAGTGTGTGGGTAGAGTCTAGTCAGTGTGTGGGTAGAGGCTAGTGAGTGTGTGGGTAGAGTCTAGTGAGTATGTGGGTAGAGTCTAGTGAGTGTGTGGGTAGAGTCTAGTCAGTGTGTGATTAGAGACTAGTCAGTGTGTGATTAGAGACTAGTCAGTGTGTGGGTAGAGGCTAGTGAGTGTGTGGGTAGAGACTAGTGAGTGTGTGGGTAGAGTCTAGTCAGTGTGTGGGTAGAGTCTAGTCAGTGTGTGGGTAGAGTCTAGCCAGTGTGTGATTAGAGACTAGTCAGTGTGTGGGTAGAGGCTAGTGAGTGTGTGGGTAGAGACTAGTGAGTGTGTGGGTAGATTCTAGTGAGTGTGTGGGTAGAGTCTAGTCAGTGTGTGGGTAGAGTCGAGTCAGTGTGTGATTAGAGACTAGTCAGTGTGTGGGTAGAGTGTAGTGAGTGTGTGGGCAGAGTCTAGTCAGTGTGTGGCTAGAGTCTAGTGAGTGTGTGGGTAGAGTCTAGTGAGTGTGTGGGTAGAGGCTAGTGAGTGTGTGGGTAGAGGCTAGTGAGTGTGTGGGTAGAGGCTAGTGAGTGTGTGGGTAGAGGCTAGTGAGTGTGTGGGTAGAGACTAGTGAGTGTGTGGGTAGATTCTAGTGAGTGTGTGGGTAGAGACTAGTGAGTGTGTGGGTAGATTCTAGTGAGTGTGTGGGTAGAGTCTAGTGAGTGTGTGGGTAGAATCTAGTCAGTGTGTGGGTAGAATCTAGTCAGTGTGTGATTAGAGACTAGTCAGTGTTTGGGTAGAGTCTAGTCAGTGTGTGGGTAGAGTCTAGTCAGTGTGTGATTAGAGACTAGTCAGTGTTTGGGTAGAGGCTAGTGAGTGTGTGGGTAGAGACTAGTGAGTGTGTGGGTAGATTCTAGTGAGTGTGTGGGTAGAGTATAGTGAGTGTGTGGGTCGAGTCTAGTCAGTGTGTGGGTAGAATCTAGTCAGTGTGTGATTAGAGACTAGTCAGTGTGTGGGTAGAGGCTAGTGAGTGTGTGGGTAGAGTCTAGTGAGTGTGTGGGTAGAGTCTAGTCAGTGTGTGGGTAGAGACTAGTGAGTGTGTGGGTAGAGTCTAGTCAGTGTGTGGGTAGAGGCTAGTGAGTGTGTGGGTAGAGTCTAGTCAGTGTGTGGGTAGAGTCTAGTCAGTGTGTGGGTAGAGTCTAGTCAGTGTGTGGGTAGAGGCTAGTGAGTGTGTGGGTAGAGTCTAGTGAGTGTGTGGGCAGAGTCTAGTGAGTGTGTGGATAGAGTCTAGTGAGTGTGTGGGTAGAGTCTAGTATGTGTGTGGGTAGAGACTAGTCAGTGTGTGGGTAGAGTCTAGTCAGTGTGTGGGTAGAGTCTAGTCAGTGTCTGGGTAGAGTCTAGTCAGTGTTTGGGTAGAGTCTAGTCAGTGTGTGGGTAGAGTCTAGTCAGTGTGTGGGTAGAGTCTAGTGAGTGTGTGGGTAGAGTCTAGTCAGTGTGTGGATAGAGTCTAGTGAGTGTGTGAGTAGAGTCTAGTCAGTGTGTGGGTAGAGACTAGTCAAATCAAATCAAATCCAATTTATTTATATAGCCCTTCGTACATCAGCTGATATCTCAAAGTGCTGTACATAAAACCAGCCTAAAACCCCAAACAGCAAGCAATGCAGGTGTAGAAGCACTGTGGCTAGGAAAAACTCCCTAGAAAGGCCAAAACCTAGGAAGAAACCTAGAGAGGAACCAGGCTATGTGGGGTGGCCAGTCCTCTTCTGGCTGTGCCAGGTGGAGATTATAACAGAACATGGCCAAGATGTTCAAATGTTCATAAATTACCAGCATGGTCCAATAATAATAAGGCAGAACAGTTGAAACTGGAGCAGCAGCACGGCCAGGTGGACTGGGGACAACAAGGAGTCATCATGTCAGGTAGTCCTGAGGCATGGTCCTAGGCCTCAGGTCTTCCGAGAGAGAGAAAGAAAGAGAAAAAGAGAGAATTAGAGAGAGCACACTTAAATTCACACAGGACACCGAATAGGACATTAGAAGTACTCCAGATATAACAAACTGACCCTAGCCCCCCGACACATAAACTACTGCAGCATAAATACTGGAGGCTGAGACAGGAGGGGTCAGGAGACACTGTGGCCCCATCCGAGGAAACCCCTGGACAAGGCCAAACAGGAAGGATATAACCCCACCCACTTTGCCAAAGCACAGCCCCCACACCACTAGAGGGATATCTTCAACCACCAACTTACCATCCTGAGACAAGGCCGAGTATAGCCCACAAAGATCTC
Source organism: Oncorhynchus mykiss (assembly GCF_057628025.1). Taxonomy (NCBI): domain Eukaryota; kingdom Metazoa; phylum Chordata; class Actinopteri; order Salmoniformes; family Salmonidae; genus Oncorhynchus; species Oncorhynchus mykiss. The sequence goes on along the minus strand of NC_143046.1, from coordinate 1,461,274 downwards.
CGCCACGGCACAACCCAAGGGGGGGGGGGGGGGGGGGGGTGCCAACCCAGACAGGACGATCACATCAGTGACTCAACCCACTCAAGTGACACCCCCCCCCAGGAACAGTATGAAAGAGCCCCAGTAAGCCAGTGACTCAGCCCCTGTAATAGTGGAAAGAGGTGGAAAGAGGGGAACCGGCCAGGCAGAGACAGCAAGGGCGGTTCGTTGCTCCAGAGCCTTTCCATTCACCTTCCCACTCCTGGGCCAGACTACACTCAATCATATGACCCACTGAAGAGATGAGTCTTCAGTAAAGACTTAAAGGTTGAGACCGAGTTTGCGTCTCTTACATGGGTAGGCAGACCATTCCATAAAAATGGAGCTCTATAGGAGAAAGCCCTGCCTGCAGCTGTTTGCTTAGAAATTGTACGGCAGACCAAATCAGAGAGATAGGTAGGAGCAAGCCCATGTAATGCTTTGTAGGTTAGCAGTAAAACCTTGAAATCAGCCCTTGCCTTGACAGGAAGCCAGTGTAGGGAGGCTAGCACTGGAGTAATATGATCAAATTTTTTGGTTCTAGTCAGGATTCTAGCAGACGTATTTAGCACTAACTGAAGTTTATTTTGTGCTTTTTCCGGGTAGCCGGAAAGTAGAGCATTGTCTAACCTAGAAGTGACAAAAGCATGGATACATTTTTCTGCATAATTTTTGGACAGAAAGTTTCAGATTTTTGCAATGTTACGTAGATGGAAAAAAGCTGACCTTGAAATGGTCTTGATATGTTCTTCAAAAGAGAGATCAGGGTCCAGAGTAACGCCGAGGTCCTTCACAGTTTTATTTGAGACGACTGTACAACCATTAAGATTAATTGTCAGATTCAACAGAAGATCTCTTTGTTTCTTGGGACCTAGAACAAGCATCTTTGTTTTGTCCGAGTTTAAAAGTAGAAAGTTTGCAGCCATCCACTTCCTTATGTCTAAAACACATTTTTCTAGCGAGCGCAATTTTGGGGCTTCACCATGTTTCATTGAAATGTACAGCTGTGTGTCATCCGCATAGCAGTGAAACTTAACATTATGTTTTCGAATGACATCCCAAAGAGGTAAAATATATAGTGAAAACAATAGTGGTCCTAAAACGGAACCTTGTACAGTTGATTTGTCAGAGGACAAACCATTCACAGAGACAAACTGATATCTTTCCGACAGATAAGATCTAAACCAGGCCAGAACTTGTCCGTGTAGACCAATTTGGGTTTCCAATCTCTCCAAAATAATGTGGTGATCGATGGTATCAAAAGCAGCACTAAAGTCTAGGGACACGAGGACAGATGCAGAGCCTCGGTCTGATGCCATTAAAAGGTCATTTACCATCTTCACAAGTGCAGTCTCAGTGCTATGATGGGGTCTAAAACCAGACTGAAGCATTTTGTATACATTGTTTGTCTTCAGGAAGGCAGTGAGTTGCTGCTCAACAGCCTTTTCTAAAATTTTTGAGAGGAATGGAAGATTCGATATAGGCCGATAGTTTTTTTTATATTTTCTGGGTCAAGGTTTGGCTTTTTCAAGAGAGGCTTTATTACTGCCACTTTTAGTGAGTTTGGTACACATCCGGTGGATAGAGAGCCGTTTATTATGTTCAACATCGGAGGGCCAAGCACAGGAAGCAGCTCTTTCAGTAGTTTAGTTGGAATAGGGTCCAGTATGCAGCTTGAAGGTTTAGAGGCCATGATTATTTTCATCATTGTGTCAAGAGATATAGTACTAAAACACTTGAGCGTCTCTCTTGATCCTAGGTCCTGGCAGAGTTGTGCAGACTCAGGACAACTGAGCTTTGAAGGAATACGCAGATTTAAAGAGGACTCCGTAATTTGCTTTCTAATAATCATGATATTTTCCTCAAAGAAGTTCATGAATTTATCACTGCTAAAGTGAAAGCCATCCTCTCTTGGGGAATGCTGCTTTTTAGTTAGCTTTGCAACAGTATCAAAAAGGAATTTTGGATTGTTCTTATTTTCCTCAATTAATTTAGAAAAATAGGATGATCGAGCAGCAGTAAGGGCTCTTCGGTACTGCACAGTACTGTCTTTCCAAGCTAGTCGGAAGACTTTCAGTTTGTTGTAGCAGCAGTGAGGGCTCTTCGGTACTGCACAGTACTTTCTTTCCAAGCTAGTCGGAAGACTTTCAGTTTGGTGTGGCGCCATTTCCGTTCCAATTTTCTGGATGCTTGCTTCAGAGCTCGGGTATTTTCTGTGTACCAGGGAGCTAGTTTCTTATGAGAAATGTTTTTAGTTTTTAGGGGTGCAACTGCATCTAGGGTATTGCGCAAGGTTAAATTGAGTTCCTCAGTTAGGTGATTAACTGATTTTTGTCCTCTGGCGTCCTTGGGTAGACAGAGTGAATCTGGAAGGACATCAAGGAATCTTTGTGTTGTCTGTGAATTTATAGCACAACTTTTGATGTTCCTTGTTTGGGGTCTGAGCAGATTATTTGTTGCAATTGCAAACGTAATAAAATGGTGGTCCGATAGTCCAGGATTATGAGGAAAAACATTAAGATCCACAACATTTATTCCATGGGACAAAACTAGGTCCAGCGTATGACTGTTACAGTGAGTGGGTCCAGATACATGTTGGACAAAACCCACTGAGTCGATGATGGCTCCGAAAGCCTTTTGGAGTGGGTCTGTGGACTTTTCCATGTGAATATTAAAGTCACCAAAGATTAGAATATTATCTGCTATGACTACAAGGTCGGATAGGAATTCAGGGAACTCAATGAGGAACGCTGTATATGGCCCAGGAGGCCTGTAAACAGTAGCTATAAAAAGTGATTGAGTAGGCTGAATAGATTTCATGACTAGAAGGTCAAAAGACGAAAACGCCATTTTTTTTTGGGTAAATTGAAATGTGCTATCGTAAATGTTAGCAACACCTCCGCCTTTGCGGGATGCACGGGGGAATGGTCACTAGTGTAGCCAGGAGGTGAGTCCTCATTTAACACAGTAAATTCATCAGGCTTAAGCCATGTTTCAGTCAGGCCAATCACATCAAGATTATGATCAGTGATTAGTTCATTGACTATAATTACCTTTGAAGTAAGGAATCTAACATTAAGTAGCCCTATTTTGAGATGTGGGGTATCATGATCTCTTTCAATAATGACAGGAATGGAGGAGGTCTTTATCCTAGTGAGATTGCTAAGGCGAACACCGCCATGTTTAGTTTTGCCCAACCTAGGTCGAGGCACAGACACGGTCTCAATGGTGATAGCTGAGCTGACTACACTGACTGTGCTAGTGGCAGACTCCACTATGCTGGCAGGCTGGCTAACAGCCTGCTGCCTGGCCTGCACCCTATTTCATTGTGGAGCTAGAGGATTTAGAGCCCTGTCTATGTTGGTAGATAAGATGAGAGCACCCCTCCAGCTAGGATGGAGTCTGTCACTCCTCAGCAGGTCAGGCTTGGTTTGTGGGTGAGTCCCAGAAAGAGGGCCAATTATCTACAAATTCTATATTTTGGGAGGGGCAGAAAACAGTCAGTGTGTGGGTAGAGACTAGTCCGTTGTTTTCCACAGCAGTCACACCACAGTCACTGTGGTTTTACACAGCAGAATCACACCACAGTCACTGTTGTTTTACACAGCAGAATCACACCACAGTCAGGGTGGTTTTCCACAGCAGAGTCACTCCACAGTCAGGGTAGTTTTACACAGCAGAGTCACTCCACAGTCAGGGTGGGTTTTCCACAGCAGAGTCACACCACAGTCAGGGTCAGGGTGGTTTTCCACAGCAGAGTCACTCCACAGTTAGAGTGGTTTTACACAGCAGAGTCACGCCAGTTAGTTAGTCTTGTGGCTTGGGGGTAGAAGCTGTTTAGAAGCCTCTTGGACCTAGACTTGGCGCTCCGGCTTGCCAGGAATGGGTGGAGATTACAACAGTGTAGTTTAGAGATAACAGGTGGTGGTGAGGACCAAAAGGCCTCCTGCAGGTAACAAGGTTTAGCTGGAAATCATCCAAGAGGAAGTCATTGGACTCCCCCCTTTTCTCTCTCTCTCATAGCGTTCCATTTCCTTGAACTCATCACTCCAACTTTCAGGTTGACAATCACGTACATTAGGGGGGGGGGGGGGGGTCTGCTGTTTATGAGGCGTGACTCAATCTCCGGGCTTCATTCATAAATTTGTATCAGGTGGCCTTTATATATCTGATATATTGCAACCCCGTCATATAGTCTATGATTGAAACCTATGGTAGATTGTATTACAGTGAGTTATACATCTGTTGTTTTCTGTCAGTTGCTGTTCACAAATATCACCACTAAGATGAACAGTTCAGAGATGTTCGGTCCTTCAGGATATAGATACTGTTCAACAGCATAGGCCTACTCATTGCTCATACAATAGGCTCTCATGCCATTAATGAAAAGCTGATTTGTTTTCTCGGTGAGATGATTATTATTACAGTCTAGCCATCAGTGTATATTTAGTCTATCGTCTTTTCTTTCCCTCGAGGAAACATGATGGAACAAGAGAATGGAAACAGTTCTTAGGTGTTGTTATGACACAATCTCTGTTTAATCCTACTTCATCTCATTGTTATCCATGCAGGTCAAAGAAACAAAGGCTCAGGAAGATAGCTGGATGACAGGTAAATCAAGGAAATTAAGTATTGACGGTAAACTGTACAATAAACCGTATTGACCAAAGAATGAGGAAACACTGACAATAGATTGTTTCTCAGAAACTATTACACTCGTTTTACTGTACATACACACCTGTGGACTGGTACTATAAATAAATCAACTCTATATGGCAAATTATTAAGGAGCTAGCTGCCAACAAAACCTTATATGAGTCTTTAAAGCATTAAAGAGCAACTGAACCGAAAAAACAACTTCTCTGGTTAAAACCATGTCTGAACCTTTAAGATTTTACAGAATAAGACTAAACCTTTCAGATGTCACAGAACATGACTAAGATGTTACAGAACATGACTAAGATGTTAAAGAACATGACTAAACCTTTGAGATGTTACAGAACATGACTAAGATGTTACTGAACATGACTAAGATGTTACAGAACATGACTAAACCTTTAAGATGCTACAGAACATGACTAAACCTTTCAGAAGTTACTGAACATGACTAAGATGTTACAGAACATGACTAAACCTTTAAGATGTCACAGAACATGACTAAGATGTTACAGAACATGACTAAGATGTTACAGAACATGACTAAACCTTTAAGATGTTACAGAACATGACTAAGATGTTACTGAACATGACTAAGATGTTACTGAACATGACTAAGCCTTTAAGATGTTACTGAACATGACTAAACCTTTAAGATGTTACTGAACATGACTAAGATGTTACAGAACATGACTAAGATGTTACAGAACATGACTAAACCTTTAAGATGTTACTGAACATGACTAAGATGTTACTGAACATGACTAAGATGATACTGAACATGACTAAGATGTTACTGAACATGACTAAGATTTTACTGAACTTGACTAAACCTTCAAGATGTTATAGAACATGATTAAGATGTTACAGAACATGACTAAACCTTTAACATGTTACAGAACATGACTAAGATGTTACTGAACAGGACTAAACCTTTAAGATGTTACAGAACATGACTAAACCTTTAAGATGTTACTGAACAGGACTAAACCTTTAAGATGTTACTGAACAGGACTAAACCTTTAAGATGTTACAGAATATGACTAAGATGTTACTGAACATGACTAAACCTGTAAGATGTTACAGAACATGACTAAACCTTTAAGATGTTACTGAACAGGACTAAACCTTTAAGATGTTACAGAATATGACTAAGATGTTACTGAACATGACTAAACCTTTAAGATGTTACAGAACATGACTAAACATTTAAGATGTTACAGAACATGACTAAGATGTTACTGAACATGACTAAGATGTTACAGAATATGACTAAGATGTTACAGAACATGCCTAAGATGTTACAGAACATGACTAAGATGTTTCAGAACATGACTAAGATGTTACTGAACATGACTAAGATGTTACAGAACATGACTAAGATGTTACAGAACATGACTAAGATGTTACAGAACATGACTAAGATGTTACAGAACATGACTAAGATGTTACAGAACATGACTAAGATGTTACAGAACATGACTAAGATGTTACAGAACATGACTAAGATGTTACAGAACATGACTAAACCTTTAAGATATTACTGAACATGACTAAACCTTAAAGATGTTACTGAACATGACTAAGATGTTACTGAACATGACTAAACCTTTCAGATGTTAATGAACATGACTAAGATGTTACAAAACATGACTAAACCTTTCAGATGTTACTGAACATGACTAAACCTTTAAGATGTTACTGAACATGACTAAGATGTTACTGAACATGACTAAACCTTTGAGATGTTACAGAACATGACTAAGATGTTACAGAACATGACTAAGATGTTACAGAACTTGACTAAGATGTTACTGAACATGACTAAACCTTTAAGATGTTACTGAACATGACTAAGATGTCACTGAACATGACTAAGCCTTTAAGATATTACAGAACATGACTAAGATGTTACTGAACATGACTAAGATGTTACAGAACATGACTAAACCTTTAAGATGTTACTGAACATGACTACACCTTTAAGATGGTACTGAACATGACTAAACCTTTAAGATGTTACAGAACATGACTAAACCTTTAAGATGTTACAGAACATGACTAAGATGTTACAGAACATGACTAAGATGTTACAGAACATGACTAAACCTTTAAGATGTTACAGAACATGACTAAACCTTTAAGATGTTACTGAACATGACTAAACCTTTAAGATGTTACAGAACATGACTAAACCTTTAACATATTACTGAACATGCCATTGTAAAAATAAAAAAAATCACTGACACATGGAATTAACTTTCTATTTATTTTTGTATTTTTTTTACAATAATGTTTAATAGTTTGTTGTATTACATTGTTGTTGTATTACATTGCTGTTTTTTATTTTTTGTATCTTGTCTTGTTTCATTGTATGTAATGGCAGAGATGAGCGATGAATAAATTACAACCATAATCATATTCATATGAACAGAAATATATGCATTGTTATATAAAGACATGTCCAGATATTGTGGCCAAGGTTTAGCAAATGTTTGTTTTTATTTACATCATCACAATTAAACTTGGGTGGGCAGCAGGGGTGTTTGCTTTGCTCTGCACTCCTCTCCAGCCCTCTCTCCTTCTCTCCTCTCCCCTGCTCTCCTCTTCTCTTCTTCTCTCCTCTCCCCTGCTCTCCTCTTCTCCCATCCTCTCCCCTGCTCTCCTCTTCTCCTCTCCTCTCCCCTGCTCTCCAATCATCTCTTATCCTCTCTACTGCTCTCCTCTCCTCCTATCTTCTCCTCTCCCCTCCTCTCTACTTCTCTCCTGTCTTCTCCTTTCCAGCCAGCTCTCTCCTCTTCCCCTCTCGTCCTATCTTCTCCTCTCCAGCCCTCTCGTCCTATCTTCTCCAGCCCTCTCTCCTCCTCTCTTATCCAGCCCTCTCCTCCTCTCCTCTTGTCCTATCTTCTCCAGCCCTCTCTCCTCCTCTCCTCTCGTCCTATCTTCTCCAGCCCTCTCTCCTCCAGCCCTCTCTCCTCTCGTCCTATCTTCTCCAGCCCTCTCTACTCTCGTCCTATCTTCTCCAGCCCTCTCTCCTCCTCTCCTCTCGTCCTATCTTCTCCAGCCCTCTCTCCTCCTCTCCTCTCGTCCTATCTTCTCCAGCCCTCTCTCCTCCTCTCCTCTCGTCCTATCTTCTCCAGCCCTCTCTCCCCCTCTCCTATCTTCTCCAGCCCTCTCTCCTCCTCTCCTCTCTCCTCCTATCTTCTCCAGCCCTCTCTCCTCCTCTCCTCTCGTCCTATCTTCTCCAGCCCTCTCTCCTCCTTTCCTCTCGTCCTATCTTCTCCAGCCCCCTCTCCTCCAGCCCTCTCGTCCTATCTTCTCCAGCCCCCTCTCCTCCAGCCCTCTCGTCCTATCTTCTCCAGCCCCCTCTCCTCCAGCCCTCTCGTCCTATCTTCTCCAGCCCTCTCTCCTCCTCTCCTATCTTCTCCAGCCCTCTCTCCTCCTCTCCTCTCTCCTCCTATCTTCTCCAGCCCTCTCTCCTCCTCTCCTCTCGTCCTATCTTCTCCAGCCCTCTCTCCTCCTTTCCTCTCGTCCTATCTTCTCCAGCCCCCTCTCCTCCAGCCCTCTCGTCCTATCTTCTCCAGCCCCCTCTCCTCCAGCCCTCTCGTCCTATCTTCTCCAGCCCCCTCTCCTCCAGCCCTCTCGTCCTATCTTCTCCAGCCCTCTCTCCTCCAGCCCTCTTGTCCTATCTTCTCCAGCCCTCTCTCCTCCAGCCCTCTCGTCCTATCTTATCCAGCCCTCTCTCCTCCAGCCCTCTTGTCCTATCTTCTCCAGCCCTCTCTCCTCCAGCCCTCTCGTCCTATCTTCTCCAGCCCTCTCTCCTCCAGCCCTCTCGTCCTATCTTCTCCAGCCCTCTCTCCTCCAGCCCTCTCGTCCTATCTTCTCCAGCCCTCTCTCCTCCAGCCCTCTCGTCCTATCTTCTCCAGCCCTCTCTCCTCCAGCCCTCTCGTCCTATCTTCTCCTCTCCAGCCCTCTCTCCATCTCTCCTCTCGTCCTATCTTCTCCAGCCCTCTCTCCTCTTCTCCTCTGGTCCAACATTCTCCTCTCCAGCCATCTCTCTCCTCTTCCCCTCTCGTCCTATCTTCTCCTCTCCAGCCCTCTCTCTTTCTCTCCTCTCGTCCTATCTTCTCCTCTCCAGCCATCTCTCTCCTCTTCCCCTCTCGTCCTATCTTCTCCTCTCCAGCCCTCTCTCCTTCTCTCCTCTCGTCCTATCTTCTCCTCTCCAGCCCTCTCTCCTCTTCTCCTCTCGTCCTATCTTCTCCAGCCCTCACTCCTTATCCCCTCTCGTCCTATCTTATCCAGCCCTCTCTCCTTATCTCATCTCGTCCTATCTTATCCTCTCCAGCCCTCTCTCCTCTTCTCCTCTCGTCCTATCTTCTCCAGCCCTCTCTCCTCCTCTCCTCTCGTCCTATCTTCTCCAGCCATCTCTCCTTCTCTCCTCTCCCCTCCTCTCCTCTCGTCCTATCTCCAGCCCTCCCTCCTTCTCTCCTCTCGTCTCTCCTCTCGTCCTATCTTCTCCAGCCCTCTCAACTTCTCTCCTCTCTCCTCTCTCTCCTCTTCTCTCCTCTCCCCTCCTCTCCTCTCCTTCTCTCCTCTCGTCCTATCGCCTCTTCTCCAGCCCTCTCCTTCTCTCCTCTCGTCCTATCTTCTCTTCTCCAGCCCTCTCTCCTCTTTTCCTCTCGTCCTATATTCTCCTCTCCAGCCCTCTCTCCTCCTCTCCTCTCGTCCTATCTTCTCCTCTCCAGCCCTCTCTCCTCCTCTCCTCTCGTCCTATATTCTCCTCTCCAGCCCTCTCTCCTCTTCTCCTCTCGTCCTATCTTCTCCTCTCCAGCCTTCTCTCCTCTAATTGTCTCTCTCTCCCTCAGAACAGTTGAAACTGGAGCAGCAGCACGGCCAGGTGGACTGGGGACAGCAAGGAGTCATCATGCCAGGTAGTCCTAAGGCATGGTCCCAGGGCTTATGTCCTCAAAGAGAGAGAAAGAAAGAGAGAAAGAGAGAATTAGAGAGAGCATGCTTAAATTCACACTGGATAAGACAGGAGAAATACTCCAGATATAACAAACTGACCCTAGCCCCCCGACACATAAACTACTGCAGCATAAATACTGGAGGCTGAGACAGGAGGGGTCAGGAGACACTGTGGCCCCATCCGACGATACCCCCGGACAGGGCCAAACAGGCAGGATATAACCCCACCCACTTTGCCAAAGCACAGCCCCCACACCACTAGAGGGATATCTTCAACCACCAACTTACCATCCTGAGACAAGGCCGAGTATAGCCCACAAAGATCTCCAGTAAGCCAGTGATTCAGCCCCTATAATAGGGTTAGAGGCAGAGAATCCCAGTGGAGAGAGGGGAACCAGCCAGGCAGAGACAGCAAGGGTGGTTCGTTGCTCCAGTGCCTTTCCATTCACCTTCACACTCATGGGCCAGACTACACTTAATCATATGACCCACGGAAGAGATGAGTCTTCAATAAAGACTTAAAGGTTGAGACCTTGGATAAGTCTCACATGGATAAGCAGACCATTCCACAAAAATGGAGCTCTGTAGGAGAAAGCCCTGCCTCCAGCTGTTTGCTTAGAAAATCTAGGGACGGTAAGGAGGCCTACATCTTGTGACTGTAGCGTACATGTAGGTATGTACGGCAGGACCAAATCAGAAAGATTAGGTAGGAGCAAGCTTTGTAGGTTAGCAGTAAAACCTTGAAATCAGCCCTAGCCTTAACAGGAAGCCAGTGTAGAGAGCACTGGAGTAATATGATGAATGTTTTTGTTCTAGTCAGGATTATAGCAGCCGTATTTAGCATCTTGACTCGAACCCCAAACAATAAGACTGTTGTGATGTCATTATTCTGTCTTAACCATTAATATGTGCACCTTTTCATTATATTATAACGTCATTATTTGGTCATCAATATTTGCACCCTTTCTAACTCGCCTCCATGTCACCTGTTCTCCCTGCCCTGTCAGCATCCTCATGCTCTCTCTCTCCCTGCCCTGTCAGCATCCTCATGCTCTCTCTCTCTCTGCCCTGTCAGCATCCTCATGCTCTCTCTCTCTCATTTCCCTGTTAGCATCCTCATGCTCTCTCTCTCCCTGCCCTGTTAGCATCCTCATGCTCTCTCTCTGCCCTGTCAGCATCCTCATGCTCTCTCTCTCCCTGCCCTGTCAGCATCCTCATGCTCTCTATCTGCCCCATCTGCATCCTCATGCTCTCTCTCTCTGCCCCGTCTGCATCCTCATGCTCTCTCTCTCACTGCCCTATCAGCATCCTCATGCTCTCTCTCTCCCTGCCCTGTCAGCATCCTCATGCTCTCTCTCTCCCTGCCCTGTCGCCATCCTCATGCTCTCTCTCTCCCTGCCCTGTCGCCATCCTCATGCTCTCTCTCTCTGCCCCATCTGCATCCTCATGCTCTCTCTCTCCCTGCCCTAACACCATACTCATGCTCTCTCTCTCCCTGCCCTGTCACCATCCTTATGCTCTCTCTCTCCCTGCCCTGTCGCCATCCTCATGCTCTCTCTCCCTGCCACCATCCTCATGCTCTCTCTCTCCCTGCCCTGTCACCATCCTCATGCTCTCTCTCTCCCTGCCCTGTCGCCATCCTCATGCTCTCTCTCTCTGCCCCATCTGCATCCTCATGTTCTCTCTCCCTGCCCTGTCGCCATCCTCATGCTCTCTCTCCCTGCCCTGTCGCCATCCTCATGCTTTCTCTCTCCCTGCCCTGTCAGCATCCTCATGCTCTCTCTCTCCCTGCCCTAACACCATACTCATGCTCTCTCTCTCCCTGCCCTGTCACCATCCTTATGCTCTCTCTCTCCCTGCCCTGTCGCCATCCTCATGCTCTCTCTCCCTGCCCTGTCGCCATCCTCATGCTCTCTCTCTCCCTGCCCTGTCAGCATCCTCATGCTCTCTCTCTCCCTGCCCTGTCGCCATCCTCATGCTCTCTCTCTCCCTGCCCTGTCGCCATCCTCATGCTCTCTCTCTCCCTGCCCTGTCAGCATCCTCATGCTCTCTCTCTCTCCCTGCCCTGTCGCCATCCTAATGCTCTCTCTCTCCCTGCCCTGTCGCCATCCTCATGCTCTCTCTCTCCCTGCCCTGTCGCCATCCTCATGCTCTCTCTCTCCCATCCCTGTAAGCATCCTCATGCTCTCTCTCTCCCTGCCCTGTCGCCATCCTCATGCTCTCTCTCTCCCTGCCCTGTCAGCATCCTCATGCTCTCTCTCTCCCTGCCCTGCCACCATACTCATGCTCTCTCTCTCCCTGCCCTGTCACCATCCTTATGCTCTCTCTCTCCCTGCCCTGTCGCCATCCTCATGCTCTCTCTCCCTGCCCTGTCGCCATCCTCATGCTCTCTCTCTCCCTGCCCTGTCAGCATCCTCATGCTCTCTCTCTCCCTGCCCTGTCGCCATCCTCATGCTCTCTCTCCCTGCCCTGTCGCCATCCTCATGCTCTCTCTCTCCCTGCCCTGTCAGCATCCTAATGCTCTCTCTCTCCCTGCCCTGTCAGCATCCTCATGCTCTCTCTCTCCCTGCCCTGTCGCCATCCTCATGCTCTCTCTCTCCCTGCCCTGTCAGCATCCTCATGCTCTCTCTCCCTGCCCTGTCGCCATCCTCATGCTCTCTCTCTCCCTGCCCTGTCAGCATCCTCATGCTCTCTCTCTCCCTGCCCTGTCGCCATCGTCATGCCCTCTATCCCTGCCCTGTCACCATCCTCATGCTCTCTCTCTCTCATCTGCATCCTCATGCTCTCTCTCTCCCTGCCCTGTCGCCATCCTCATGCTCTCTCTCTCTGCCCTGTCGGCATCATCATGCTCTCGCTCTGTCTCCCTGCGCTGTCGGCATCCTAATGCTCTCGCTCTCTCTCCCTGCGCTGTCGGCATCCTCATGCTCTCGCTCTCTCTCCCTGCGCTGTCGGCATCCTCATGCTCTCTCTCTCTCTCCCTGCGCTGTCGGCATCCTCATGCTCTCTCTCCCTGCCACCATCCTCATGCTCTCTCTCTCCCTGCCCTGTCACCATCCTCATGCTCTCTCTCTCCCTGCCCTGTCGCCATCCTCATGCTCTCTCTCTCTAGTCCATCTGCATCCTCATGTTCTCTCTCCCTGCCCTGTCGCCATCCTCATGCTCTCTCTCCCTGCCCTGTCGCCATCCACATGCTCTCTCTCTCCCTGCCCTGTCAGCATCCTCATGCTCTCTCTCTCCCTGCCCTGTCGCCATCCTCATGCTCTCTCTCTCCCTGCCCTGTCGCCATCCTCATGCTCTCTCTCTCCCTGCCCTGTCAGCATCCTCTTGCTCTCTCTCCCTGCCCTGTCGCCATCCTCATGCTCTCTCTCTCCCTGCCCTGTCAGCATCCTCATGCTCTCTCTCTCCCTGCCCTGTCGCCATCCTCATGCTCTCTCTCTCCCTGCCCTGTCGCCATCCTCATGCTCTCTCTCTCCCTGCCCTGTCAGCATCCTCATGCTCTCTCTCTCCCTGCCCTGTCACCATCCTCATGCTCTCTCTCTCCCTGCCCTGTCAGCATCCTCATGCTCTCTCTCCCTGCCCTGTCACCATCCTCATGCTCTCTCTCTCCCATCTGCATCCTCATGCTCTCTCTCTCCCTGCCCTGTCGCCATCCTCATGCTCTCTCTCTCTCTCCCTGCCCTGTCAGCATCCTCATGCTCTCTCTCTCCCTGCCCTGTCGCCATCGTCATGCCCTCTATCCCTGCCCTGTCACCATCCTCATGCTCTCTCTCTCCCATCTGCATCCTCATGCTCTCTCTCTCCCTGCCCTGTCGCCATCCTCATGCTCTCTCTCTCTGCCCTGTCGGCATCATCATGCTCTCGCTCTCTCTCCCTGCGCTGTCGGCATCCTCATGCTCTCGCTCTCTCTCCCTGCGCTGTCGGCATCCTCATGCTCTCGCTCTCTCTCCCTGCGCTGTCGGCATCCTCATGCTCTCGCTCTCTCTCCCTGCGCTGTCGGCATCCTCATGCTCTCTCTCTCTCTCCCTGCGCTGTCGGCATCCTCATGCTCTCTCTCCCTGCCACCATCCTCATGCTCTCTCTCTCCCTGCCCTGTCACCATCCTCATGCTCTCTCTCTCCCTGCCCTGTCGCCATCCTCATGCTCTCTCTCTCTAGTCCATCTGCATCCTCATGTTCTCTCTCCCTGCCCTGTCGCCATCCTCATGCTCTCTCTCCCTGCCCTGTCGCCATCCTCATGCTCTCTCTCTCCCTGCCCTGTCAGCATCCTCATGCTCTCTCTCTCCCTGCCCTGTCGCCATCCTCATGCTCTCTCTCTCTCCCTGCCCTGTCGCCATCCTCATGCTCTCTCTCTCCCTGCCCTGTCAGCATCCTCATGCTCTCTCTCTCCCTGCCCTGTCGCCATCCTCATGCTCTCTCTCTCTCTGCCCTGTCGCCATCCTCATGCTCTCTCTCTCCCTGCCCTGTCGCCATCCTCATGCTCTCTCTCTCCCTGCCCTGTCAGCATCCTCATGCTCTCTCTCTCCCTGCCCTGTCGCCATCCTCATGCTCTCTCTCTCCCTGCCCTGTCAGCATCCTCATGCTCTCTCTCTCCCTGCCCTGCCGCCATACTCATGCTCTCTCTCTCCCTGCCCTGTCACCATCCTTATGCTCTCTCTCTCCCTGCACTGTCGCCATCCTCATGCTCTCTCGCTCTGCCCCATCTGCATCCTCCTGCTCTCTCTCCCTGCCCTGTCGCCATCCTCATGCTCTCTCTCCCTGCCCTGTCGCCATCCTCATGCTCTCTCTCTCCCTGCCCTGTCAGAATCCTCATGCTCTCTCTCTCCCTGCCCTGTCGCCATCCTCATGCTCTCTTTCCCTGCCCTGTCGCCATCCTCATGCTCTCTCTCTCCCTGCTCTGTCAGCATCCTCATGCTCTCTCTCTCCCTGCACTGTCAGCATCCTCATGCTCTCTCTCTCCCTGCCCTGTCGCCATCCACATGCTCTCTCTCTCCCTGCCCTGTCAGCATCCTCATGCTCTCTCTCTCCCTGCCTTGTCACCATCCTCATGCTCTCTCTTTCCCTGCCCTGTCAGCATCCTCATGCTCTCTCTCTCCCTGCCCTGTCGCCATCCTCATGCTCTCTCTCTCCCTGCCCTGTCGCCATCCTCATGCTCTCTCTCTCCCTGCCCTGTCAGCATCCTCATGCTCTCTCTCTCCCTGCCCTGTCACCATCCTCATGCTCTCTCTCTCCCTGCCCTGTCAGCATCCTCATGCTCTCTCTCCCTGCCCTGTCACCATCCTCATGCTATCTCTCTCCCATCTGCATCCTCATGCTCTCTCTCTCCCTGCACTGTCGCCATCCTCATGCTCTCTCTCTCCCTGCCCTGTCGCCATCCTCATGCTCTCTCTCTCCCTGCCCTGTCAGCATCCTCATGCTCTCTCTCTCCCTGCCCTGTCACCATCCTCATGCTCTCTCTCTCTCTCCCTGCCCTGTCAGCATCCTCATGGTCTCTCTCCCTGCCCTGTCAGCATCCTCATGCTCTCTCTCTCCCTGCACTGTCAGCATCCTCATGCTCTCTCTCTCCCTGCCCTGTCGCCATCCACATGCTCTCTCTCTCCCTGCCCTGTCAGCATCCTCATGCTCTCTCTCTCCCTGCCTTGTCACCATCCTCATGCTATCTCTTTCCCTGCCCTGTCAGCATCCTCATGCTCTCTCTCTCCCTGCCCTGTCGCCATCCTCATGCTCTCTCTCTCCCTGCCCTGTCGCCATCCTCATGCTCTCTCTCTCCCTGCCCTGTCAGCATCCTCATGCTCTCTCTCTCCCTGCCCTGTCACCATCCTCATGCTCTCTCTCTCCCTGCCCTGTCAGCATCCTCATGCTCTCTCTCCCTGCCCTGTCACCATCCTCATGCTATCTCTCTCCCATCTGCATCCTCATGCTCTCTCTCTCCCTGCACTGTTGCCATCCTCATGCTCTCTCTCTCCCTGCCCTGTCGCCATCCTCATGCTCTCTCTCTCCCTGCCCTATCAGCATCCTCATGCTCTCTCTCTCCCTGCCCTGTCACCATCCTCATGCTCTCTCTCTCTCTCCCTGCCCTGTCAGCATCCTCATGGTCTCTCTCTCCCTGCCCTGTCACCATCCTCATGCTCTCTCTCCCTGCCCTGTCACCATCCTCATGCTCTCTCTCTCCCATCTGCATCCTCATGCTCTCTCTCTCCCTGCCCTGCCGCCATCCTCATGCTCTCTCTCTCTGCCCTGTCGGCATCCTCATGCTCTCGCTCTCTCTCCCTGCGCTTTCGGCATCCTCATGCTCTTGCTCTCTCTCCCTGCGCTGTCGGCATCCTCATGCTCTCGCTCTCTATCCCTGCCCTGTCAGCATCCTCATGCTCTCTCTCTCCCTGCCCTGTCGCCATCCTCATGCTCTCTCTCTCCCTGCCCTGTCGCCATCCTCATGCTCTCTCTCTCCCTGCCCTGTCAGCATCCTCATGCTCTCTCTCTCCCTGCCCTGTCGCCATCCTCATGCTCTCTCTCTCCCTGCCCTGTCGCCATCCTCATGTTCTCTCTCTCCCTGCCCTGTCGCCATCCTCATGCTCTCTCTCTCCCTGCCCTGTCAGCATCCTCATGCTCTCTCTCTCCCTGCCCTGTCGCCATCCTCATGCTCTCTCTCTCCCTGCCCTGTCAGCATCCTCATGCTCTCTCTCTCCCTGCCCTGCCGCCATACTCATGCTCTCTCTCTCCCTGCCCTGTCACCATCCTTATGCTCTCTCTCTCCCTGCACTGTCGCCATCCTCATGCTCTCTCTCTCTGCCCCATCTGCATCCTCATGCTCTCTCTCCCTGCCCTGTCGCCATCCTCATGCTCTCTCTCCCTGCCCTGTCGCCATCCTCATGCTCTCTCTCTCCCTGCCCTGTCAGAATCCTCATGCTCTCTCTCCCTGCCCTGTCGCCATCCTCATGCTCTCTCTCTCCCTGCCCTGTCAGCATCCTCATGCTCTCTCTCTCCCTGCACTGTCAGCATCCTCATGCTCTCTCTCTCCCTGCCCTGTCGCCATCCACATGCTCTCTCTCTCCCTGCCCTGTCAGCATCCTCATGCTCTCTCTCTCCCTACCTTGTCACCATCCTCATGCTCTCTCTTTCCCTGCCCTGTCAGCGTCCTCATGCTCTCTCTCTCCCTGCCCTGTCGCCATCCTCATGCTCTCTCTCTCCCTGCCCTGTCGCCATCCTCATGCTCTCTCTCTCCCTGCCCTGTCAGCATCCTCATGCTCTCTCTCTCCCTGCCCTGTCACCATCCTCATGCTCTCTCTCTCCCTGCCCTGTCAGCATCCTCATGCTCTCTCTCCCTGCCCTGTCACCATCCTCATGCTCTCTCTCTCCCTGCCCTGTCAGCATCCTCATGCTCTCTCTCCCTGCCCTGTCACCATCCTCATGCTATCTCTCTCCCATCTGCATCCTCATGCTCTCTCTCTCCCTGCACTGTTGCCATCCTCATGCTCTCTCTCTCCCTGCCCTGTCGCCATCCTCATGCTCTCTCTCTCCCTGCCCTATCAGCATCCTCATGCTCTCTCTCTCCCTGCCCTGTCACCATCCTCATGCTCTCTCTCTCTCTCCCTGCCCTGTCAGCATCCTCATGGTCTCTCTCTCCCTGCCCTGTCACCATCCTCATGCTCTCTCTCCCTGCCCTGTCACCATCCTCATGCTCTCTCTCTCCCATCTGCATCCTCATGCTCTCTCTCTCCCTGCCCTGTCGCCATCCTCATGCTCTCTCTCTCCCTGCCCTGTCAGCATCCTCATGCTCTCTCTCTCCCTGCCCTGTCGCCATTCTCATGCTCTCTCTCTCTCCCTGCCCTGTCGCCATCCTCATGCTCTCTCTCTCCCTGCCCTGTCAGCATCCTCATGCTCTCTCTCTCCCTGCCCTGTCGCCATCCTCATGCTCTCTCTCTCCCTGCCCTGTCACCATCCTCATGCTCTCTCTCTCTCTCCCTGCCCTGTCAGCATCCTCATGCTCTCTCTCTCCCTGCCCTGTCACCATCCTCATGCTCTCTCTCTCCCTGCCCTGTCAGCATCCTCATGCTCTCTCTCCCTGCCCTGTCACCATCCTCATGCTATCTCTCTCCCATCTGCATCCTCATGCTCTCTCTCTCCCTGCACTGTTGCCATCCTCATGCTCTCTCTCTCCCTGCCCTGTCGCCATCCTCATGCTCTCTCTCTCCCTGCCCTATCAGCATCCTCATGCTCTCTCTCTCCCTGCCCTGTCACCATCCTCATGCTCTCTCTCTCTCTCCCTGCCCTGTCAGCATCCTCATGGTCTCTCTCTCCCTGCCCTGTCACCATCCTCATGCTCTCTCTCCCTGCCCTGTCACCATCCTCATGCTCTCTCTCTCCCATCTGCATCCTCATGCTCTCTCTCTCCCTGCCCTGCCGCCATCCTCATGCTCTCTCTCTCTGCCCTGTCGGCATCCTCATGCTCTCGCTCTCTCTCCCTGCGCTTTCGGCATCCTCATGCTCTTGCTCTCTCTCCCTGCGCTGTCGGCATCCTCATGCTCTCGCTCTCTATCCCTGCCCTGTCAGCATCCTCATGCTCTCTCTCTCCCTGCCCTGTCGCCATCCTCATGCTCTCTCTCTCCCTGCCCTGTCGCCATCCACATGCTCTCTCTCTCCCTGCCCTGTCAGCATCCTCATGCTCTCTCTCTCCCTGCCCTGTCGCCATCCTCATGCTCTCTCTCTCCCTGCCCTGTCGCCATCCTCATGTTCTCTCTCTCCCTGCCCTGTCGCCATCCTCATGCTCTCTCTCTCCCTGCCCTGTCAGCATCCTCATGCTCTCTCTCTCCCTGCCCTGTCGCCATCCTCATGCTCTCTCTCTCCCTGCCCTGTCAGCATCCTCATGCTCTCTCTCTCCCTGCCCTGCCGCCATACTCATGCTCTCTCTCTCCCTGCCCTGTCACCATCCTTATGCTCTCTCTCTCCCTGCACTGTCGCCATCCTCATGCTCTCTCTCTCTGCCCCATCTGCATCCTCATGCTCTCTCTCCCTGCCCTGTCGCCATCCTCATGCTCTCTCTCCCTGCCCTGTCGCCATCCTCATGCTCTCTCTCTCCCTGCCCTGTCAGAATCCTCATGCTCTCTCTCTCCCTGCCCTGTCGCCATCCTCATGCTCTCTCTCCCTGCCCTGTCGCCATCCTCATGCTCTCTCTCTCCCTGCCCTGTCAGCATCCTCATGCTCTCTCTCTCCCTGCACTGTCAGCATCCTCATGCTCTCTCTCTCCCTGCCCTGTCGCCATCCACATGCTCTCTCTCTCCCTGCCCTGTCAGCATCCTCATGCTCTCTCTCTCCCTGCCTTGTCACCATCCTCATGCTCTCTCTTTCCCTGCCCTGTCAGCGTCCTCATGCTCTCTCTCTCCCTGCCCTGTCGCCATCCTCATGCTCTCTCTCTCCCTGCCCTGTCGCCATCCTCATGCTCTCTCTCTCCCTGCCCTGTCAGCATCCTCATGCTCTCTCTCTCCTTGCCCTGTCACCATCCTCATGCTCTCTCTCTCCCTGCCCTGTCAGCATCCTCATGCTCTCTCTCCCTGCCCTGTCACCATCCTCATGCTCTCTCTCTCCCATCTGCATCCTCATGCTCTCTCTCTCCCTGCACTGTCGCCATCCTCATGCTCTCTCTCTCCCTGCCCTGTCGCCATCCTCATGCTCTCTCTCTCCCTGCCCTGTCAGCATCCTCATGCTCTCTCTCTCCCTGCCCTGTCAGCATCCTCATGCTCTCTCTCCCTGCCCTGTCACCATCCTCATGCTCTCTCTCTCCCTGCCCTGTCAGCATCCTCATGCTCTCTCTCCCTGCCCTGTCACCATCCTCATGCTATCTCTCTCCCATCTGCATCCTCATGCTCTCTCTCTCCCTGCCCTGTCGCCATCCTCATGCTCTCTCTCCCTGCCCTGTCGCCATCCTCATGCTCTCTCTCTCCCTGCCCTGTCAGAATCCTCATGCTCTCTCTCCCTGCCCTGTCGCCATCCTCATGCTCTCTCTCTCCCTGCCCTGTCAGCATCCTCATGCTCTCTCTCTCCCTGCACTGTCAGCATCCTCATGCTCTCTCTCTCCCTGCCCTGTCGCCATCCACATGCTCTCTCTCTCCCTGCCCTGTCAGCATCCTCATGCTCTCTCTCTCCCTACCTTGTCACCATCCTCATGCTCTCTCTTTCCCTGCCCTGTCAGCGTCCTCATGCTCTCTCTCTCCCTGCCCTGTCGCCATCCTCATGCTCTCTCTCTCCCTGCCCTGTCGCCATCCTCATGCTCTCTCTCTCCCTGCCCTGTCAGCATCCTCATGCTCTCTCTCTCCCTGCCCTGTCACCATCCTCATGCTCTCTCTCTCCCTGCCCTGTCAGCATCCTCATGCTCTCTCTCCCTGCCCTGTCACCATCCTCATGCTCTCTCTCTCCCTGCCCTGTCAGCATCCTCATGCTCTCTCTCCCTGCCCTGTCACCATCCTCATGCTATCTCTCTCCCATCTGCATCCTCATGCTCTCTCTCTCCCTGCACTGTTGCCATCCTCATGCTCTCTCTCTCCCTGCCCTGTCGCCATCCTCATGCTCTCTCTCTCCCTGCCCTATCAGCATCCTCATGCTCTCTCTCTCCCTGCCCTGTCACCATCCTCATGCTCTCTCTCTCTCTCCCTGCCCTGTCAGCATCCTCATGGTCTCTCTCTCCCTGCCCTGTCACCATCCTCATGCTCTCTCTCCCTGCCCTGTCACCATCCTCATGCTCTCTCTCTCCCATCTGCATCCTCATGCTCTCTCTCTCCCTGCCCTGTCGCCATCCTCATGCTCTCTCTCTCCCTGCCCTGTCAGCATCCTCATGCTCTCTCTCTCCCTGCCCTGTCGCCATCCTCATGCTCTCTCTCTCTCCCTGCCCTGTCGCCATCCTCATGCTCTCTCTCTCCCTGCCCTGTCAGCATCCTCATGCTCTCTCTCTCCCTGCCCTGTCGCCATCCTCATGCTCTCTCTCTCCCTGCCCTGTCACCATCCTCATGCTCTCTCTCTCTCTCCCTGCCCTGTCAGCATCCTCATGCTCTCTCTCTCCCTGCCCTGTCACCATCCTCATGCTCTCTCTCTCCCTGCCCTGTCAGCATCCTCATGCTCTCTCTCCCTGCCCTGTCACCATCCTCATGCTATCTCTCTCCCATCTGCATCCTCATGCTCTCTCTCTCCCTGCACTGTTGCCATCCTCATGCTCTCTCTCTCCCTGCCCTGTCGCCATCCTCATGCTCTCTCTCTCCCTGCCCTATCAGCATCCTCATGCTCTCTCTCTCCCTGCCCTGTCACCATCCTCATGCTCTCTCTCTCTCTCCCTGCCCTGTCAGCATCCTCATGGTCTCTCTCTCCCTGCCCTGTCACCATCCTCATGCTCTCTCTCCCTGCCCTGTCACCATCCTCATGCTCTCTCTCTCCCATCTGCATCCTCATGCTCTCTCTCTCCCTGCCCTGCCGCCATCCTCATGCTCTCTCTCTCTGCCCTGTCGGCATCCTCATGCTCTCGCTCTCTCTCCCTGCGCTTTCGGCATCCTCATGCTCTTGCTCTCTCTCCCTGCGCTGTCGGCATCCTCATGCTCTCGCTCTCTATCCCTGCCCTGTCAGCATCCTCATGCTCTCTCTCTCCCTGCCCTGTCGCCATCCTCATGCTCTCTCTCTCCCTGCCCTGTCGCCATCCTCATGCTCTCTCTCTCCCTGCCCTGTCAGCATCCTCATGCTCTCTCTCTCCCTGCCCTGTCGCCATCCTCATGCTCTCTCTCTCCCTGCCCTGTCGCCATCCTCATGTTCTCTCTCTCCCTGCCCTGTCGCCATCCTCATGCTCTCTCTCTCCCTGCCCTGTCAGCATCCTCATGCTCTCTCTCTCCCTGCCCTGTCGCCATCCTCATGCTCTCTCTCTCCCTGCCCTGTCAGCATCCTCATGCTCTCTCTCTCCCTGCCCTGCCGCCATACTCATGCTCTCTCTCTCCCTGCCCTGTCACCATCCTTATGCTCTCTCTCTCCCTGCACTGTCGCCATCCTCATGCTCTCTCTCTCTGCCCCATCTGCATCCTCATGCTCTCTCTCCCTGCCCTGTCGCCATCCTCATGCTCTCTCTCCCTGCCCTGTCGCCATCCTCATGCTCTCTCTCTCCCTGCCCTGTCAGAATCCTCATGCTCTCTCTCTCCCTGCCCTGTCGCCATCCTCATGCTCTCTCTCCCTGCCCTGTCGCCATCCTCATGCTCTCTCTCTTCCTGCCCTGTCAGCATCCTCATGCTCTCTCTCTCCCTGCACTGTCAGCATCCTCATGCTCTCTCTCTCCCTGCCCTGTCGCCATCCACATGCTCTCTCTCTCCCTGCCCTGTCAGCATCCTCATGCTCTCTCTCTCCCTGCCTTGTCACCATCCTCATGCTCTCTCTTTCCCTGCCCTGTCAGCGTCCTCATGCTCTCTCTCTCCCTGCCCTGTCGCCATCCTCATGCTCTCTCTCTCCCTGCCCTGTCGCCATCCTCATGCTCTCTCTCTCCCTGCCCTGTCAGCATCCTCATGCTCTCTCTCTCCTTGCCCTGTCACCATCCTCATGCTCTCTCTCTCCCTGCCCTGTCAGCATCCTCATGCTCTCTCTCCCTGCCCTGTCACCATCCTCATGCTCTCTCTCTCCCATCTGCATCCTCATGCTCTCTCTCTCCCTGCACTGTCGCCATCCTCATGCTCTCTCTCTCCCTGCCCTGTCGCCATCCTCATGCTCTCTCTCTCCCTGCCCTGTCAGCATCCTCATGCTCTCTCTCTCCCTGCCCTGTCACCATCCTCATGCTCTCTCTCTCTCTCCCTGCCCTGTCAGCATCCTCATGCTCTCTCTCTCCCTGCACTGTCACCATCCTCATGCTCTCTCTCCCTGCCCTGTCACCATCCTCATGCTCTCTCTCTCTCTGCCCTGTCGGCATCCTCATGCTCTCGCTCTCTCTCCCTGCGCTGTCGGCATCCTCATGCTGTTGCTCTCTCTCCCTGCGCTGTCGGCATCCTCATGCTCTCGCTCTCTATCCCTGCGCTGTCGGCATCCTCATGCTCTCGCTCTCTCTCCCTGCCCTGTCAGCATCCTCATGCTCTCTCTCTCCCTGCCCTGTCACCATCCTCATGCTCTCTCTCTCCCTGCCCTGTCAGCATCCTCATGCTCTCTCTCCCTGCACTGTCGCCATCCTCATGCTCTCTCTCTCCCTGCCCTGTCGCCATCCTCATGCTCTCTCTCTCCCTGCCCTGTCAGCATCCTCATGCTCTCTCTCTCCCTGCCCTGTCACCATCCTCATGCTCTCTCTCTCTCTCCCTGCCCTGTCAGCATCCTCATGCTCTCTCTCTCCCTGCCCTGTCACCATCCTCATGCTCTCTCTCCCTGCCCTGTCACCATCCTCATGCTCTCTCTCTCCCATCTGCATCCTCATGCTCTCTCTCTCCCTGCCCTGCCGCCATCCTCATGCTCTCTCTCTCTCTGCCCTGTCGGCATCCTCATGCTCTCGCTCTCTCTCCCTGCGCTGTCGGCATCCTCATGCTGTTGCTCTCTCTCCCTGCGCTGTCGGCATCCTCATGCTCTCGCTCTCTATCCCTGCGCTGTCGGCATCCTCATGCTCTCGCTCTCTCTCCCTGCGCTGTCGGCGTCCTCATGCTCTCGCTCTCTCTCCCTGCGCTGTCGGCATCCTCATGCTCTCGCTCTCTCTCCCTGCGCTGTCGGCATCCTCATGCTCTCGCTCTCTCTCCCTGCGCTGTCGGCATCCTCATGCTCTCGCTCTCTCTCCCTGCGCTGTCGGCATCCTCATGCTCTCGCTCTCTCTCCCTGCGCTGTCGGCATCCTCATGCTCTCTCTCCCTGCGCTGTCGGCATCCTCATGCTCTCTCTCTCTCTCCCTGCTAATTCATAACCAACAACTACAGGTCAGTTGCAATGATTAATTATGATGTCGTAGGGACAACACCAACACGGCGACATCAAATATTGATTCTCGAGACGCTTAAGCGTTCAGCTTATTATACAGAAGGACACTCAACAAGCACAGCACTTACACAAATGACTGATGATTGGCTGACAGAAATTGACGATAAAATGATTGTGGGGGCTGTCTTGACTTTTTTCAATCATTACTAACGAGTAAAGCCAGTGTGTCAATGTATGCGGATGAGGGGTGAAAGCCACTGGCTTTGAGTAAAGAGTTTCTATGTAAGGGGGTGAGGGGTGAAAGCCACTGGCTTTGAGTAAAGAGTTTCGATGTAGGGGGGTGAGGGGTGAAAGCCACTGGCTTTGAGTAAACAGTTTCTATGTAGGGGGGTGGGGGGTGAAAGCCACTGGCTTTGAGTAAAGAGTTTCTATGTAGGGGGGTGAGGGGTGAAAGCCACTGGCGTTGAGTAAAGAGTTTCTATGTAGGGGGGTGGGGGGTGAAAGCCACTGGCTTTGAGTAAACAGTTTCTATGTAGGGGGGTGAGGGGTGAAAGCCACTGGCTTTGAGTAAAGAGTTTCTATGTAGGGGGGTGAGGGGTGAAAGCCACTGGCTTTGAGTAAAGAGTTTCTATGTAGGGGGTGGGGGGTGAAAGCCACTGGCTTTGAGTAAACAGTTTCTATGTAGGGGGGTGAGGGGTGAAAGCCACTGGCTTTGAGTAAAGAGTTTCTATGTAGGGGGGTGGGGGGTGAAAGCCACTGGCTTTGAGTAAAGAGTTTCTATGTAGGGGGGTGAGGGGTGAAAGCCACTGGCTTTGAGTAAAGAGTTTCTATGTAGGGGGGTGAGGGGTGAAAGCCACTGGCTTTGAGTAAACAGTTTCTATGTAGGGGGGTGAGGGGTGAAAGCCACTGGCTTTGAGTAAAGAGTTTCTATGTAGGGGGTGGGGGGTGAAAGCCACTGGCTTTGAGTAAACAGTTTCTATGTAGGGGGGTGAGGGGTGAAAGCCACTGGCTTTGAGTAAAGAGTTTCTATGTAGGGGGGTGGGGGGTGAAAGCCACTGGCTTTGAGTAAAGAGTTTCTATGTAGGGGGGTGAGGGGTGAAAGCCACTGGCTTTGAGTAAAGAGTTTCTATGTAGGGGGGTGGGGGGTGAAAGCCACTGGCTTTGAGTAAAGAGTTTCTATGTAGGGGGGTGACTCAACACTTAATAAAGTGTTGCAGTTAGTTTCAGAGTGGCTGGCAAGGAATGTTAGTCCTAATATTTCCAAAACTAAAAGCATTGTATATGGGACAAATCATTCACTAAACCCTAAACCTCAACTACATCTTGTAATCAATAATGTGAATAATGTGGAAATGGGATTTTGTGTTGTAGATATGTGGTCATGGAGTAGGGGGCTGAGGGCCTGAGGGCACACACTCAGTGTGCTGTGAAATCTGTTGAATTGTATTGTAATGTTTTTCAAATTGGTATAACTGCCTTAATTATGCCGGACCCCAGGAAGAGTAGCTGCTACCAAATAGTAATACAGAACTCAATGTGGCGTGATTCAGGAAATTCGGGTGTGAAACTACGTGGTGTGAGTCAAGACAGACATCTCCAGATGAGATCCACCTTGAAGAAAGACAGAGAGCTGTCATAAAGCATCGAGGTGACACGCCAGAATAAAATAACCCCAGAAGAAAGAACCTGTTAATTAAACCCGAACTAAACAATGTTTCTGGTGAGAGAGAGCAGCTGTTGGGTGAACAACATTGTCTCGTCTGTAGATCACTTCCTGACAGTGAAACATACTGTACTGTACTGTCATCACTCTTTACAGGTACCAGAATTCCTCACATCCAAATTAGCCTACGTATCAACATGTTTTAGGTTAATGAGAAAGATATCAACAAGATAAGGTAAACGCAGTAAGGAAACGGTTGTGAAGGTACCCAGGAGAGGGTTAGAGGTTGATCTGGGAAATGTCCAACCAGGGCTGATAGAAGACTCCTTTGTAGTGTTTTAGTCTGTCTTTGAGAGGGGTCAAACAGGTTGTCCTACGTGTCATTCCGCGAGGGCAGCTATGCATGGTGTATGTGTGTGCGTTTCTCTTGAAGAGGGCTCAAGGAAGTTAGCCTACCTCTCATAACTTCAATACAGAACTCAATGTGGCGTGATTCAGGACATTCTGCTGTGAAGCCTCCTGCTGTGAGTCAAGACTGAGGCATCTAATATTGACTGGTGACTTTTAGTCTATTTTTGCTTCCTTCAGGTGAACCTCATCAGGAGGAGCCTGAGAACAACGTAGAGGACATTGTTGTGTTGTCTGAATATTGACATTAGTGTCATCAATTCTCTTCCTCATTCCTCTTTATCATCTAATTGTTTGACTCAGAAGTTTTTCAAACACACCTCACTCACGTACACAATGAGCCTCTGTGGTGACATTGTCAACCATTTCACAATGACACAATGACACAAGCAGCAATGTAAGCAGGGAGTACCGGAGACTCGCTCAATACGGAAGTGATCAGATGAAGCAGAAGCTACGCCATCCAATGGCTTTGAGGAGTATACCATCTCAGTCACCGGCATCATCAACAAGTGCATCGATGACGTCATCCCCACAGTGACCGTACGTACATATCCCAACCAGAAGACATGGATTTCAGCAACATCCGCACCGAGCTAAAGGCTAGAACTGCCGCTTTCAAGGAGAGGGACACTAATCCCGACGCATATAAGACATCCCGCTATGTCCTCAGATTAACCATCAAACAGGCAAGGCGTCAATACAGGGCTAAGATTGAATCCTACTACACCGGCTTTGATGCTCATCGGATGTGGCAGGGCTTGCAAACTATTACTGACTACAAAGGGAAACACAGCCGCGAGCTGCCCAGTGACGTGAGCCAACCAGACGAGCTAAATGTCTTTAATGCACGCTTTGAGGCAAACAACACTGAAGCAGATATGAGAGCACCAGCTGTTCTGGTACAACAGTGTTATCAAGTTCTCCGTAGCCAATGTGAGCAAGACCTTTAAACAGGTCAACATTCACAAGGCCGTGGAGCCAGACGGATTACCAGGATGTGTACTCAAAGCATGCACGGACCAACTGGCAAGTGTCTTCACTGACATTTTCAACCTGTCCCTGACCAAGTCTGTAATACCAACATGTTTCAAGTAGACCACCACAGTCCCTGTGCACAAGAACACTAAGGTAACCTGCCTAAATGACAACCGCTCCGTAGCACTCACGTCGGTAGCCATGAAGTGCTTTGAAGTGCTCACATCAACAACATCATTCCAGAAACCTTAGACCCACTCTAATTTGCATTCCACCCCAACAGATCCACAGATGATCTCAATCTCAATCACACTCCACACTGGCCTGTCCCAACTGGACAAAATAAACACCTATGTGAGAATGCTGTTCATTAACTACAGCTCAGCATTCAACAACATAGTGCCAACAAAGATGATCACTAAGCTAAGGACCCGGGGACTAAATACCTCCCTCAACTGGATCCTGGACCTCCTGGCAGGCTGCCCCCAGCCTAAGTTGAACAATAGCCTCTCTCTCTCACCTCTCAGATGGAGACATATATCCCAGTTAACCAGGAGCCTCCCTCTCTCCTCTCTCTCACCTCTCAGATGGAGACATATCCCAGTTAACCAATAGCCTCTCTCCTCTCTCTAACCTCTCAGATGGAGACATATCCCAGGTAACCAATAGCCTCTCTCAGCTCTCTCTCTCGCCTCTCAGATAGAGACATATCCCAGTTAAACAACAGCCTCTCTCATCTCTCTCTCACCTCTCAGATGGAGACATATCCCAGTTAACCAATAGCCTCTCTCACCTCTCTCTCTCCTCTCGCTCTCCTCTCAGATGGAGACATATCCCAGTTAACCAATAGCCTCTCTCACCTCTCTCTCTCCTCTCTCTCTCCTCTCAGATGGAGACATATCCCAGTTAACCAATAGCCTCTCTCACCTCTCTCTCTCCTCTCTCTCTCCTCTCTCTCTCCTCTCAGATGGAGACATATCCCAGTTAAACAACAGCCTCTCTCACCTCTCTCTCTCCTCTCTCTCACCTCTCTCTCGCCTCTCTCTCTCCTCTCTCTCGCCTCTCTCTCGCCTCTCTCTCGCCTCTCTCTCTCCTCTCTCTCTCCTCTCTCTCACCTCTCTCTCACCTCTCAGATGGAGACATATCCCAGTTAACCAATAGCCTCTCTCACCTCTCAGATGGAGACATATCCCAGTTAACCAACAGCCTCTCTCTCTCACCTCTCTCTCTCCTCTCTCTCACCTCTCAGATGGACATATATCCCAGTTAACTACGGCAGTAAAGGAATGTGAGGACTGAATAGAGCAATTGTTAGGAATATTATGATTAAATGACTGAACAATATTCTCATTTGGAACTGTAACTTAGTAAACTTACTCTGTTTTATTATATCTGATTAACAATATGAGTTCATAAGAAGGGATTGTGTGACACAGACAAGGAGTAATTTAATATAACAAACACCATTCCAAACTAGTCTGGAGAGGAGTGGGTAAAGTAAGCAGATAGGTTAATAACGACCCTATGATTGAACCAACGAAACTGAGCTCTGGGGTGTTTTAGATAAGGCAGTGAGTGCATTCCTAGATTTTCTGTTAATTAGCTAAGTTAGCTAAGTGGTGATCGATAATGGTGAGGAATCAAGAGTTAATTGAGTTATGTTGTGTGACCTGTGAGTGTGTTAGTGAGTTGGAATGACCTTTTAAACTCACTTAATTCTAAGTCGGGAGGAGGGGATTCATTCTAGAAGGAATGAAATTACGTTATGTTAATGTATATAAACTGTTGCTCGTGGTAACGTGGCAGCGCGCTCCGAGAATAAAAACTGTTACCTATTGTTGATAAGACTGGTCTCCGTCTATTTTATGGAAACAAGAATCTTACAAATCCTCATAAATTAGATTAAGGGAATTAAATTAATGAAAACATATTGGAATAATTAAATTACAGTAACAGCAGTAAGGAAACATTTATGATTGAATTCAGTTGATTGGGGGAAAAGCCCATGGCCAACAAACATGTTATCTTGTCTGTTGACCAGTCTTTCCACAGGTAGAGTAGAACAGGTAGAGTTGAGCCAATTAAAGACTCTTGTTTGACCAGCCTTAAGTGTCATGACAGATGAACTTCCTTATAGAGTGAGTGATGTCATGCTTCATCAGTCCTTACTGGCAACATATTTCTCCCTCTATCCTGAGCATCAAGAATGTTTAGTGTCCGTGACAGTAGACAACCATTCAACATATTTCCTTTAAACACGTTTCCTGGACATCATTTCACAGGTACCGGTCATCCTCTCATCACAACTGGCCTACTTATCAAAACATTGTATATACGTTTTATGTGACCACACCAGCCCCAAGATCCTCTCTCATCGCCAATAATTATGTCAATCTTTAATTCAAATCTAGAAGCAATGAAGCATGACAATATGACAGCAAAGTTGATTGGAGGCCCACAGCCATTAAATAACTCTAGTTATGTGACAAGTTGGCAGGTAGCCTAGTGGTTAGAGATTTGGACTAATAATTGAAAAGTTGCCAGATTGAATCCTGGAGCTGACAAGGTAAAAGTCTCTCCCTCTACCCCTGAAAAAGGTTGTTGACCCACTATTCCTAGGCCATCAATGAAAATAAGAATTTGTTCTGAGCTGAATTGCCAAGTTAAAAATAAATCAAGTCTTTACACGGATATGAAGTTATTACTGTAAGAAAGAATGTGTTCTCCGTAACTTTCCTTGTTAAATAAACTTCCTGAATGATGTCACTCTTCACAGGTACTGGTCTTCCTCTCATCACAACTGGCCTACTTATCAAAACATTGTATATATGTGACCACACCAGCCCCAAGAGCCTCTCACGTCTACAATAATTATTTCAATATTTTTTTTGAGATTCCAGAAGCAATGAATCATGACAATGACAGCAACGTTGATCAGAGGCCCACGCCCAAAAAATACCTCAGATTATTTGACAAGTCTTTACACGGATATGATGTTATTACTGTAAGAATGAATGTGTTCTCCGTGACTTTCCTTGTTAAATCAACTTCCTGAATGATGTCACTCTTCACAGGTTCCAGTCTACCTCCCACCAAGATTAGCCTCCCAGTCAACATGTTTTGGGTGAGTGTTGTGAAGGTACACAGGAAAGGAGGAGAAGATTCATCAAGGTAACACAAAGGACTTGTGTAACAGAGTTGTACTTCCTGTAAAATGAATGACTGACACAGTTGTTGATATCGCTCTTCTTCCTCCATCCTGAGCAACAATACCACACTTCAAAATTATTTATGTAGGTTTTACGTGATGATACCATTCCCACGAGCCTCTCTCACCTTTTAGATGGAGACATATCCCAGTTAACCAATAGCCTCTCTCTCCTCTCAGATGGAGACATATCGCAGTTAACCAATAGCCTTTCTCTCCTCTCTCTCACCCCTCAGATAGAGACATTTCCCAGTTAACCAATAGAATCTCTCCTCTGTCTCACCTCTCAGATGGAGAAATATATCCCAGTTAACCAATAGCCTCTCTCACCTCTCTCTCACCCCTCAGATGGAGACATATCGCTGTTAACCAATAGCCTCTCGCCTCTCTCTCACCTCTCAGATGGAAACATATATCCCAGTTAACCAACAGCCTTTCTCACCTCTCTCTCCTCTCTCTCTCCTCTCTCTCTCCTCTCAGACGGAGACATATATCCCAGTTAACCAACAGCCTCTCTCTCCTCTCTCTCACCTCTCAGATGGAGACATATCCCAGTTAACCAATAGCCTCTCTCTCCTCTCTCTCACCTCTCAGATGGATACATATCCCAGTTAACCAACAGCCTCTCTCACCTCTCTCTCACCTCTCAGATGGATACATATCCCAGTTAACCAATAGCCTCTCTCTCCTCTCTCTCACCTCTTTCTCACCTCTCTCTCACCTCTCAGATGGACATATATCCCCGTTAACTACGGCAGTAAAGGAATGTGAGGACTGAATAGAGCAATTGTTAGGAATATTATGATTAAATTACTGAACAATATTCTCATTTGGAACTGTAACTTAGTAAACTTACTCTGTTTTATTATATCTGATTAACAAAATGAGTTCATAAGAAGGGATTGTGTGACACAGACAAGGAGTAATTAAATATAACGAACACCATTCCAAACTAGTCTGGAGAGGAGTGGGTTAAGTAAGCAGATAGGGTCGTTAACCTATGGTTGAACCGACGAAACTGAGCTCTGGGGTGTTTTAGATAAGGCAGTGAGTGCATTCCTAGATTTTCTGTTAATTAGAACTGTCAGCTAAGAGGTGATCGATAATGGAGAGGAATCAAGAGGTAATTCAGTTATGTTGTGTGACCTGTGAGTGTGTTAGTGAGTTGGAATGACCTTTTAAACTCACTTAATTCTAAGTCGGGAGGAGGGGATTCATTCTAGAAGGAATGAAATGACATTATGTTATTGTATATAAACTGTTGATCGTGGTAACGTGGCAGCGCGCTCCGAGAATAAAAACTGTTACCTATTGTTGATGAGACTGGTCTCCGTCTATTTTATGCAAACAAGAATCTTACAAATTCTCATAAAATAGATTAAGGGAATTCAATTAATGAAAACATATTGGAATAATTAAATTACTGTAACAGCAGTAAGGAAACATTTATGATTGAATTCAGTTGATTGGGGGAAAAGCCCATGGCCAACAAACATGTTATCTTGTCTGCTGACCTGTATTTCCACAGGTAGAGTAGAACAGGTAGAGTTGAGCCAATTAAAGACTCTTGTTTAACCAGCCTTAAGTGTCATGACAGATGAACTTCCTTATAGAGTGAGTGATGTCATGCTTCATCAGTCCTTACTGGCATCATATTTCTCCCTCTATCCTGAGCATCAAGAATGTTTAGTGTCCGTGACAGTAGACAACCATTCAACATATTTCCTTTAAACACGTTTCCTGGACATCAATTCACAGGTACCGGTCATACTTCTACACCTGCATTGCTTGCTGTTTGGGGTTTTAGGCTGGGTTTCTGTACAGCACTTTGAGATATCAGCTGATGTACGAAGGGCCATATAAATAAATTTGATTTGATTTGATTTGATTTGATTTGATGACAATATGACAGCAAAGTTGATTGGAGGCCCACAGACATTAAATAACTCTAGTTATGTGACAAGTTGGCAGGTTGCCTAGTGGTTAGAGATTTGGACTAATAATTGAAATGTTGCCAGATTGAATCCTGGAGCTGACAAGGTAAAAATGTCTCCCTCTACCCCTGAAAAAGGTTGTTGACCCACTGTTCCTAGGCCATCAATGAAAGTAAGAATTTGTTCTGAGGTGAATTGCCAAGTTAAAAATAAATCAAGTCTTTACACGGATATGATGTTATTACTGTAAGAAATAATGTGTTCTCCGTGACTTTCCTTGTTAAATCAACTTCCTGAATGATGTCACACTTCACAGGTTCTAGTCTACCTCCCACCAAGATTAGCCTCCAAGTCAACATGTTTTGGGTGAGTGTTGTGAAGGTACACAGGAAAGGAGGAGAAGATTCATCAGGGTAACACAAAGGACTTGTGTTAAAGAGTTGTACTTCCTGTAAAATGAATGACTGACACAGTTGTTGATATCGCTCTTCTTCCTCCATCCTGAGCAACAATAACGCTCTTCAAAATTATTTATGTAGGTTTTACATGATGATACCATTCCCACGAGCCTCTCTCCCCTCTCAGATGGAGACATATCCCAGTTAACCAATAGTCTCTCTCTCCTCTCTCTCACCTCTCTCTCACCTCTCAGATAGAGACATATCCCAGTAAACCAATAGGCTCTCTCTCCTCTCTCACCTCTCAGATGGAGACATATCCCAGTTAACCAATAGCATCTCTCTCCTCTCTCTCACCTCTCAGATGGAGACATATCCCACTAACCAATAACCTCTCTCACGTCTCAGATAGAGACATATCCCAGTTAACCAATAGCCTCTCTCTCCTCTCTCACCTCTCAGAGGGAGACATATCCCAGTTAACCAACAGCCTCTCTCTCCTCTCTCTCACCTCTCAGATGGACATATATCCCAGTAAACTATGGCAGTAAAGGAATGTGAGGACTGAATAGAACAATAAGGAAACATTTATGAGTGAATTCAGTTGATTGGGGGAAAAGCCCATGGCCAACAAACATGTTATCTTGTCTGTTGACCAGTCTTTCCACAGGTAGAGTAGAACAGGTAGAGTTGAGCCAATTAAAGACTCTTGTTTGACCAGCCTTAAGTGTCATGACAGATGAACTTCCTTATAGAGTGAGTGATGTCATGCTTCATCAGTCCTTACTGGCAACATATTTCTCCCTCTATCCTGAGCATCAAGAATGTTTAGTGTCCGTGACAGTAGACAACCATTCAACATATTTCCTTTAAACACGTTTCCTGGACATCATTTCACAGGTACCGGTCATCCTCTCATCACAACTGGCCTACTTATCAAAACATTGTATATACGTTTTATGTGACCACACCAGCCCCAAGATCCTCTCTCATCGCCAATTTGACCGTCTTTAAAATACATTCTAGAAGCAATGAAGCATGAAAATATGACTGCAATGTTGTGGCTTTTATTAGGAACATCTCAGTCTCCCTCTGGACCAATCGGTTAGGTCATAACAGCTCAGTCTCTCTCTCTGGACCAATCAGGCAGGTCATAACATCTCCGTTTCCCTCTGGACCAATCAGGTAGGTCATAACATCATAGTCTCCCTCTGACCAGGGCTAGAGTAGCCAACTGACCAGGACTAAACTTGACCAACTGCTCACCAGGCTCAGCAAGGACCTCCCAGACCGTTATGCTGTTCTGCTATTCCAAGGATGTGTAACCGAAGAGACATACCGAAAGTGGGCACAGAATACAAAGCCTTCCCACTGCTTACGTCTATTTCTGCACCGTTTCGTGCTGCTCTGAGACAAGCGTGGAGAAACAAAAATGTTCAAATATTCCATGATATTCTTAAGATATGTGTTAACTAAGCAAATGATGTCTGCTAAATAATCAAGTTAGGTGTCTCCAGAAATAAATAATTCTAAATAACAAACTGGCTTTATTTACACATTTGCGAGACTGTCTCACCCCATGTTAAATGACCTGTCAGGGATGATGCGAATTCTCGCAGCGTCTCGCAACTTTTTGTTAAAAATCGCGCAACATTTCTATGTCCTGCTACTCATGCCAGGAATATAGTATATGCATATGATAAGTATGTGTGTATAGAATACACTCTGAAGTTTCTAAACATGTCTGTGGCTATAACAGAACGTGTTCAGGAGTAAAAATCCCAGGGAAAACTGTTCACCAAAAAAAATAAAAAAAAATAATCCGCCAGTCTTTGAATTGTCTATGGCGTTAGAAAATAGATGAGGTCCCGCTTACAATGCCTACAGCTTCTGCACGATGTCGCCAGTACTGGCATTACTGAATTTTCCTTGGATCAGACGGCCTTTATAAATTGACATTTTGGGTATACATGGACGGATTTAATCGGGAAAAAGACCCAATTGTGATGTTTATGGGACATATAGGAGTGCCAACAAAGAATCTCGTCAAAGGTAATGAATGTTTTATATTTTATTTGTGTGTAGCGCCGGCTACCGCTAAATCTTTTGTTTAGGTCTCGTTCAGGTATTTCGGGGGGTGCATGCTATCAGATAATAGCTTCTCACGTTTTCGCCGAAAAGCATTTTACAAATCTGACATGTTGGCTAGATTCACAACGAGTGTAGCTTTAATTGAGTATCTTGCATGTGTGTTTTAATGAAAGTTTGAGTTTAATCGAGTACTATAGGTGGCGCTCTGAAATTTCCGCTGATTTGGTTCCTGTACAGGAACCACCATCCGTAACAGGTTTTAAATGAAAACGAAATGTCCAAAATATTGTTACTTCTTAAACAAAGCAATTATGATTATTAATTCATTTACAATTATATAGATATTAGATATTCTCACAGATCCTAATGGAAATGCCCCTTAGATATTAATATAGAGTCCTCCAATCCTCTAAATGTAAGGAAAATGCCCCTTAGATATTAATATAGTCCTCCAATGCTCTAAATTGAATTATTGGTGGAGAGTCACTTTGAAAATAGAAATTATGTTGGTAATATTTAGTTAAAGAGCATATGCAATCTGGTTTCCGAGCCACGCTCAAGGTCCTAAACGACATTATAACCGCCATCGATAAAAGACAATACTGTGCAGCCATATTCATCGACCTGGCCAAGGATTTCGACTCTGTCAATCACCACTTTCTTATCGGCAGACTCAGCAGCCGTGATGTGTGCAGAGGATCCCTGGTTCGCGCCCGGGTATGGGTGAGGGGACGGTCTAGAGTTATACTGTTACACACACTATTATTTGTTATTTTTTTACATTTATTTAACTAGGCATGTCAGTTAAGAACAAATTCTTATTTTCAATGACGGCCCAGGAACAGTGGGAGATTTGTTTTGATTATTAGTCCAACGTTATTATGAGTAATAAACAGTAGGTAGTCTACCAGAGTAGGGTCATTATGGGTAATAAACAGTAGGTGGTCTACCAGAGTAGGGTTATTATGAGTAATAAACAGTAGGTAATCTACCAGAGTAGGTTTATTATGAGTAATAAACAGTAGGTAGTCTACCAGAGTAGGGTTATTATGAATAATAAATAGTAGGTAGTCTACCAGAGTAGGGTTATTATGGGTAATAAACAGTAGGTAGTCTACCAGAGTAGGGTTATTGTGGGTAATAAACAGTAGGTAGTCTACCAGGGTAGGGTTATTATGAGTAATAAACAGTAGGTAGTCTACCATAGTAGGGTTATTATGAATAATAAACAGTAGGTAGTCTACCAGAGTAGGGTTATTATGGGTAATAAACAGTAGGTGGTCTACCAGAGTAGGGTTATTATGAATAATAAACAGTAGGTCATCTACCAGAGTAGGGATATTATGGGCAATAAACAGTAGGTAGTCTACCAGAGTAGGGTTATTATGAATAATAAACAGTAGGTAGTCTACCAGAGTAGGGTTATTATGGGTAATAAACAGTAGGTAATCTACCAGAGTAGGGTTATTATGAATAATAAACAGTAGGTAATCTACCAGAGTAGGGTTATTATGAATAATAAACAGTAGGTAGTCTACCAGAGTAGGGTTATTATGGGTAATAAACAGTAGGTAGTCTACCAGAGTAAGGTTATTATGAATAATAAACAGTAGGTAGTCTACCAGAGTAGGGTTATTATGAATAATAAACAGTAGGTAATCTACCAGAGTAGGGTTATTATGAATAATAAACAGTAGGTAGTCTACCAGAGTAGGGTTATTATGGGTAATAAACAGTAGGTAGTCTACCAGAGTAAGGTTATTATGAATAATAAACAGTAGGTAGTCTACCAGAGTAGGGTTATTATGAATAATAAACAGTAGGTAGTCTACCAGAGTAGGGTTATTATGAGTTATAAACAGTAGGTAATCTACCAGAGTAGGGTTATTATGAGTAATAAACAGTAGGTAGTCTACCAGAGTAGGGTTATTATGAATAATAAACAGTAGGTAGTCTCCCAGAGTAGGGTTATTATGGGAAATAAACAGTAGGTAGTCTACCAGAGTAGGGCTATTATTGGTAAAAAACAGTGGATTGTCTACCAGAGTAGGGTTATTATGAGTAATAAACAGTCGATAGGGTACCAGAGCAGGGTTATTATGGGCAATAAACAGTCGGTAGCCTACCAGAGTAGGGTTATTATGAGTAATAAACGGTAGGTTGTCTAGCAGAGTAGGGTTATTATGAGTAATAAACAGTAGATATAATAACCATACTCTGGTAGACTATGGTTATTATGAGTAATAAACAGTAGGTAGTCTACCTGAGTAGGGTTATTATGGGTAATAAACAGTAGGTAGTCTACCAGAGTAGGGTTATTATGAGTAATAAACAGTAGGTAATCTACCAGAGTAGGGTTATTATGAGTAATAAACAGTAGGTAGTCTACCAGAGTAGGGTTATTATGAATAATAAACAGTAGGTAGTCTACCAGAGTAGGGTTATTATGAGTAATAAACAGTAGGTAATCTACCAGAGTAGGGTTATTATGAGTAATAA
Source organism: Oncorhynchus mykiss (assembly GCF_057628025.1). Taxonomy (NCBI): domain Eukaryota; kingdom Metazoa; phylum Chordata; class Actinopteri; order Salmoniformes; family Salmonidae; genus Oncorhynchus; species Oncorhynchus mykiss. The sequence continues at coordinate 1,424,559 of NC_143046.1, read as the reverse complement.
ACAGTAGGTAGTCTACCAGAGTAGGGTTATTATGAATAATAAACAGTAGGTAGTCTACCAGAGTAGGGTTATTATGAGTAATAAACAGTAGGTAGTCTACCAGAGTAGGGTTATTATGGGTAATAAACAGTAGGTAGTCTACCTGAGTAGGGTTATTATGGGTAATAAACAGTAGGTAGTCTACCAGAGTAAGGTTATTATGAGTAATAAACAGTAGATCATTTACCAGAGTAGGGTTATTATGGGTAATAAACAGTAGGTAGTCTACCAGAGTAGGGTTATTATGAGTAATAAACAGTAGGTAATCTACCAGAGTATGGTTATTATGAGTAATAAACAGTTGATCATCTACCAGATTAGTGTTATTATGGGTAATAAACAGTAGGTAGTCTACCAGAGTAGGGTTATTATGGGTAATAAACAGTAGGTTGTCTACCAGAGTAGGGTTATTATGAGTAATAAACAGTAGGTGGTATTCCAGGGTAGTGTTATTATGAGTAATAAACAGTAGGCAGGGCACCAGAGTAGGGTTATTATGAGTAATAAACAGTAGGTAGTCTACCAGAGTAGGGTTATTATGAGTAATAAACAGTAGGTAGTCTACCAGAGTAAGGTTATTTTGGGTATTAAACAGTAGGTAATCTACCAGAGTAGGGTTATTATGAGTAATAAACAGTAGGTAGTCTACCAGAGTAGGGTTATTATGAGTGATAAACAGTAGGTAGTCTACCAGAGTAGGGTTATTATGAGTGATAAACAGTAGGTAGTCTACCAGAGTAGGGTTATTATGAGTAATAAACAGTAGATAGGGTACAATAGTTTGGTTACTATGAGTAATAAACAGTAGGTAGTCTACCAGAGTAGGGTTATTATGAGTAATAAATAGTAGGTAGTCTACCAGAGTAGGGTTATTATGGGTAATAAACAGTAGGTAGTCTACCAGGGTAGGCTTATTATGAGTAATAAACAGTAGGTAGTCTACCAGAGTAGGGTCATTATGAATAATAAACAGTAGGTAGTCTACCAGAGTAGGGTTATTATGGATAATAAACAGTAGGTAGTCTACCAGAGTAGGGTTATTATGAGTAATAAACAGTAGGTAGTCTACCATAGTAGGGTTATTATGAATAATAAATAGTAGGTAGTCTACCAGAGTAGGGTTATTATGAGTAATAAACAGTAGATAGGGTACAATAGTATGGTTACTATGAGTAATAAACAGTAGATCATCTACCAGAGTAGGGTTATTATGGGTAATAAACAGTAGGTAGTCTACCAGAGTAGGGTCATTATGAATAATAAACAGTAGGTAGTCTACCAGAGTAGGGTTATTATGGGTAATAAACAGTAGGTAGTCTACCAGAGTAGGGTTATTATGAGTAATAAACAGTAGGTAGTCTACCAGAGTAGGGTTATTATGAGTGATAAACAGTAGGTAGTCTACCAGAGTAGGGTTATTATGGGTAATAAACAGTAGGTAGTCTACCAGAGTAGGGTTATTATGGGTAATAAACAGTAGGTAGTCTACCAGGGTAGGCTTATTATGAGTAATAAACAGTAGGTAGTCTACCAGAGTAGGGTCATTATGAATAATAAACAGTAGGTAGTCTACCAGAGTAGGGTTATTATGGATAATAAACAGTAGGTAGTCTACCAGAGTAGGGTTATTATGAGTAATAAACAGTAGGTAGTCTACCAGAGTAGGGTTATTATGAGTAATAAACAGTAGGTAGTCTACCAGAGTAAGGTTATTTTGGGTATTAAACAGTAGGTAATCTACCAGAGTAGGGTTATTATGAGTAATAAACAGTAGGTAATCTACCAGAGTGTGGTTATTATGAGTAATAAACAGTAGATCATCTACCAGAGTAGGGTTATTATGGGTAATAAACAGTAGGTAGTCTACCAGAGTAGGGTCATTATGAATAATAAACAGTAGGTAGTCTACCAGAGTAGGGTTATTATGGGTAATAAACAGTAGGTAGTCTACCAGAGTAGGGTTATTATGAGTAATAAACAGTAGGTAGTCTACCAGAGTAGGGTTATTATGAGTGATAAACAGTAGGTAGTCTACCAGAGTAGGGTTATTATGAGTGATAAACAGTAGGTAGTCTACCAGAGTAGGGTTATTATGAGTAATAAACAGTAGATAGGGTACAATAGTATGGTTACTATGAGTAATAAACAGTAGGTAGTCTACCAGAGTAGGGTTATTATGAGTAATAAACAGTAGGTAGTCTACCAGAGTAGGGTTATTATGGGTAATAAACAGTAGGTAGTCTACCAGGGTAGGCTTATTATGAGTAATAAACAGTAGGTAGTCTACCAGAGTAGGGTCATTATGAATAATAAACAGTAGGTAGTCTACCAGAGTAGGGTTATTATGGATAATAAACAGTAGGTAGTCTACCAGAGTAGGGTTATTATGAGTAATAAACAGTAGGTAGTCTACCATAGTAGGGTTATTATGAATAATAAATAGTAGGTAGTCTACCAGAGTAGGGTTATTATGAGTAATAAACAGTAGATAGGGTACAATAGTATGGTTACTATGAGTAATAAACAGTAGATCATCTACCAGAGTAGGGTTATTATGGGTAATAAACAGTAGGTAGTCTACCAGAGTAGGGTCATTATGAATAATAAACAGTAGGTAGTCTACCAGAGTAGGGTTATTATGGGTAATAAACAGTAGGTAGTCTACCAGAGTAGGGTTATTATGAGTAATAAACAGTAGGTAGTCTACCAGAGTAGGGTTATTATGAGTGATAAACAGTAGGTAGTCTACCAGAGTAGGGTTATTATGGGTAATAAACAGTAGGTAGTCTACCAGAGTAGGGTTATTATGGGTAATAAACAGTAGGTAGTCTACCAGGGTAGGCTTATTATGAGTAATAAACAGTAGGTAGTCTACCAGAGTAGGGTCATTATGAATAATAAACAGTAGGTAGTCTACCAGAGTAGGGTTATTATGGATAATAAACAGTAGGTAGTCTACCAGAGTAGGGTTATTATGAGTAATAAACAGTAGGTAGTCTACCATAGTAGGGTTATTATGAATAATAAATAGTAGGTAGTCTACCAGAGTAGGGTTATTATGAGTAATAAACAGTAGATAGGGTACAATAGTATGGTTACTATGAGTAATAAACAGTAGATCATCTACCAGAGTAGGGTTATTATGGGTAATAAACAGTAGGTAGTCTACCAGAGTAGGGTCATTATGAATAATAAACAGTAGGTAGTCTACCAGAGTAGGGTTATTATGGGTAATAAACAGTAGGTAGTCTACCAGAGTAGGGTTATTATGAGTAATAAACAGTAGGTAGTCTACCAGAGTAGGGTTATTATGAGTGATAAACAGTAGGTAGTCTACCAGAGTAGGGTTATTATGGGTAATAAACAGTAGGTTGTCTACCAGAGTAGGGTTATTATGAGTAATAAACAGTAGGTTGTCTACCAGAGTAGGGTTATTATGAGTAATAAACAGTAGGTAGTCTCCCAGAGTAGGGTTATTATGAGTTATAACCTGTAGATAGGGTACCATAGTAGGGTTATGGGTAATAAACAGTAGGTAGTCTACCAGAGTAAGGTTATTATTGGTAATAAACTGTAGGTAATGTACCAGAGTAGGGTTATTATGAATAATAAACAGTAGGTAGTCTACCAGAGTAGGGTTATTATGAGTTATAAACAGTAGATAGGGTACCATAGTAGGGTTATTATGGGTAATAAAAGGTAGGTAGACTCCCAGAGTAGGGTTATTATGGGCAATAAACAGTAGGTAGTCTACCAGAGTAGGGTTATTATGAATAATAAACAGTAGGTAGTCTACCAGAGTAGGGTTATTATGAGTTATAAACAGTAGATAGGGTACCATAGTAGGGTTATTATGGGCAATAAACAGTAGGTAGTCTACCAGAGTAGGGTTATTATTGGTAAAAAACAGTGGATTGTCTACCAGAATAGGGTTATTATGAGTAATAAACAGTCGATAGGGTACCAGAGCAGGGTTATTATGGGCAATAAACAGTCGGTAGCCTACCAGAGTAGGGTTATTATGAGTAATAAACGGTAGGTTGTCTAGCAGAGTAGGGTTATTATGAGTAATAAACAGTAGATATAATAACCATACTCTGGTAGACTATGGTTATTATGAGTAATAAACAGTAGGTAGTCTACCTGAGTAGGGTTATTATGGGTAATAAACAGTAGGTAGTCTACCAGAGTAGGGTTATTATGAGTAATAAACAGTAGGTAATCTACCAGAGTAGGGTTATTATGAGTAATAAACATTAGGTAGTCTACCAGAGTAGGGTTATTATGAGTAATAAACAGTAGGTAATCTACCAGAGTAGGGTTATTATGAGTAATAAACAGTAGGTAGTCTACCAGAGTAGGGTTATTATGAGTAATAAACAGTAGGTAGTCTACCAGAGTAGGGTTATTATGGGTAATAAACAGTAGGTAGTCTACCTGAGTAGGGTTATTATGGGTAATAAACAGTAGGTAGTCTACCAGAGTAAGGTTATTATGAGTAATAAACAGTAGATCATCTACCAGAGTAGGGTTATTATGGGTAATAAACAGTAGGTAGTCTACCAGAGTAGGGTTATTATGAGTAATAAACAGTAGGTAGTCTACCAGAGTAGGGTTATTATGAGTAATAAACAGTAGGTAGTCTACCAGAGTAAGGTTATTTTTGGTATTAAACAGTAGGTAATCTACCAGAGTAGGGTTATTATGAGTAATAAACAGTAGGTAATCTACCAGAGTATGGTTATTATGAGTAATAAACAGTAGATCATCTACCAGAGTAGGGTCATTATGAGTAATAAACAGTAGGTAGTCTACCAGAGTAGGGTCATTATGAATAATAAATAGTAGGTAGTCTACCAGAGTAGGGTTATTATGGGTAATAAACAGTAGGTAGTCTACCAGAGTAGGGTTATTATGAGTGATAAACAGTAGGTAGTCTACCAGAGTAGGGTTATTATGAGTGATAAACAGTAGGTAGTCTACCAGAGTAGGGTTATTATGAGTAATAAACAGTCGATAGGGTACCAGAGCAGGGTTATTATGGGCAATAAACAGTCGGTAGCCTACCAGAGTAGGGTTATTATGAGTAATAAACGGTAGGTTGTCTAGCAGAGTAGGGTTATTATGAGTAATAAACAGTAGATATAATAACCATACTCTGGTAGACTATGGTTATTATGAGTAATAAACAGTAGGTAGTCTACCTGAGTAGGGTTATTATGGGTAATAAACAGTAGGTAGTCTACCAGAGTAGGGTTATTATGAGTAATAAACAGTAGGTAATCTACCAGAGTAGGGTTATTATGAGTAATAAACATTAGGTAGTCTACCAGAGTAGGGGTATTATGAGTAATAAACAGTAGGTAATCTACCAGAGTAGGGTTATTATGAGTAATAAACAGTAGGTAGTCTACCAGAGTAGGGTTATTATGAGTAATAAACAGTAGGTAGTCTACCAGAGTAGGGTTATTATGGGTAATAAACAGTAGGTAGTCTACCTGAGTAGGGTTATTATGGGTAATAAACAGTAGGTAGTCTACCAGAGTAAGGTTATTATGAGTAATAAACAGTAGATCATCTACCAGAGTAGGGTTATTATGGGTAATAAACAGTAGGTAGTCTACCAGAGTAGGGTTATTATGAGTAATAAACAGTAGGTAGTCTACCAGAGTAGGGTTATTATGAGTAATAAACAGTAGGTAGTCTACCAGAGTAAGGTTATTTTTGGTATTAAACAGTAGGTAATCTACCAGAGTAGGGTTATTATGAGTAATAAACAGTAGGTAATCTACCAGAGTATGGTTATTATGAGTAATAAACAGTAGATCATCTACCAGAGTAGGGTCATTATGAGTAATAAACAGTAGGTAGTCTACCAGAGTAGGGTCATTATGAATAATAAATAGTAGGTAGTCCACCAGAGTAGGGTTATTATGGGTAATAAACAGTAGGTAGTCTACCAGAGTAGGGTTATTATGAGTGATAAACAGTAGGTAGTCTACCAGAGTAGGGTTATTATGAGTGATAAACAGTAGGTAGTCTACCAGAGTAGGGTTATTATGAGTAATAAACAGTCGATAGGGTACCAGAGCAGGGTTATTATGGGCAATAAACAGTCGGTAGCCTACCAGAGTAGGGTTATTATGAGTAATAAACGGTAGGTTGTCTAGCAGAGTAGGGTTATTATGAGTAATAAACAGTAGATATAATAACCATACTCTGGTAGACTATGGTTATTATGAGTAATAAACAGTAGGTAGTCTACCTGAGTAGGGTTATTATGGGTAATAAACAGTAGGTAGTCTACCAGAGTAGGGTTATTATGAGTAATAAACAGTAGGTAATCTACCAGAGTAGGGTTATTATGAGTAATAAACATTAGGTAGTCTACCAGAGTAGGGTTATTATGAGTAATAAACAGTAGGTAATCTACCAGAGTAGGGTTATTATGAGTAATAAACAGTAGGTAGTCTACCAGAGTAGGGTTATTATGAGTAATAAACAGTAGGTAGTCTACCAGAGTAGGGTTATTATGGGTAATAAACAGTAGGTAGTCTACCTGAGTAGGGTTATTATGGGTAATAAACAGTAGGTAGTCTACCAGAGTAAGGTTATTATGAGTAATAAACAGTAGATCATCTACCAGAGTAGGGTTATTATGGGTAATAAACAGTAGGTAGTCTACCAGAGTAGGGTTATTATGAGTAATAAACAGTAGGTAAGCTACCAGAGTATGGTTATTATGAGTAATAAACAGTTGATCATCTACCAGAGTAGGGTTATTATGGGTAATAAACAGTAGGTTGTCTACCAGAGTAGTGTTATTATGAGTAATAAACAGTAGGTGGTATTCCAGGGTAGGGTTATTATGAGGAATAAACAGTAGGCAGGGCACCAGAGTAGGGTTATTATGAGTAATAAACAGTAGGTAGTCTACCAGAGTAGGGTTATTATGAGTAATAAACAGTAGGTAGTCTACCAGAGTAAGGTTATTTTTGGTATTAAACAGTAGGTAATCTACCAGAGTAGGGTTATTATGAGTAATAAACAGTAGGTAATCTACCAGAGTATGGTTATTATGAGTAATAAACAGTAGATCATCTACCAGAGTAGGGTCATTATGAGTAATAAACAGTAGGTAGTCTACCAGAGTAGGGTCATTATGAATAATAAATAGTAGGTAGTCTACCAGAGTAGGGTTATTATGGGTAATAAACAGTAGGTAGTCTACCAGAGTAGGGTTATTATGAGTGATAAACAGTAGGTAGTCTACCAGAGTAGGGTTATTATGAGTGATAAACAGTAGGTAGTCTACCAGAGTAGGGTTATTATGAGTAATAAACAGTCGATAGGGTACCAGAGCAGGGTTATTATGGGCAATAAACAGTCGGTAGCCTACCAGAGTAGGGTTATTATGAGTAATAAACGGTAGGTTGTCTAGCAGAGTAGGGTTATTATGAGTAATAAACAGTAGATATAATAACCATACTCTGGTAGACTATGGTTATTATGAGTAATAAACAGTAGGTAGTCTACCTGAGTAGGGTTATTATGGGTAATAAACAGTAGGTAGTCTACCAGAGTAGGGTTATTATGAGTAATAAACAGTAGGTAATCTACCAGAGTAGGGTTATTATGAGTAATAAACATTAGGTAGTCTACCAGAGTAGGGTTATTATGAGTAATAAACAGTAGGTAGTCTACCAGAGTAGGGTTATTATGAGTAATAAACAGTAGGTAGTCTACCAGAGTAGGGTTATTATGGGTAATAAACAGTAGGTAGTCTACCTGAGTAGGGTTATTATGGGTAATAAACAGTAGGTAGTCTACCAGAGTAAGGTTATTATGAGTAATAAACAGTAGATCATCTACCAGAGTAGGGTTATTATGGGTAATAAACAGTAGGTAGTCTACCAGAGTAGGGTTATTATGAGTAATAAACAGTAGGTAAGCTACCAGAGTATGGTTATTATGAGTAATAAACAGTTGATCATCTACCAGAGTAGGGTTATTATGGGTAATAAACAGTAGGTTGTCTACCAGAGTAGGGTTATTATGAGTAATAAACAGTAGGTGGTATTCCAGGGTAGGATTATTATGAGGAATAAACAGTAGGCAGGGCACCAGAGTAGGGTTATTATGAGTAATAAACAGTAGGTAGTCTACCAGAGTAGGGTTATTATGAGTAATAAACAGTAGGTAGTCTACCAGAGTAAGGTTATTTTTGGTATTAAACAGTAGGTAATCTACCAGAGTAGGGTTATTATGAGTAATAAACAGTAGGTAATCTACCAGAGTATGGTTATTATGAGTAATAAACAGTAGATCATCTACCAGAGTAGGGTTATTATGAGTAATAAACAGTAGGTAGTCTACCAGAGTAGGGTCATTATGAATAATAAATAGTAGGTAGTCTACCAGAGTAGGGTTATTATGGGTAATAAACAGTAGGTAGTCTACCAGAGTAGGGTTATTATGAGTGATAAACAGTAGGTAGTCTACCAGAGTAGGGTTATTATGAGTGATAAACAGTAGGTAGTCTACCAGAGTAGGGTTATTATGAGTAATAAACAGTAGATAGGGTACAATAGTATGGTTACTATGAGTAATAAACAGTAGGTAGTCTACCAGAGTAGGGTTATTATGGGTAATAAACAGTAGGTAGTCTACCAGAGTAGGGTTATTATGGATAATAAACAGTAGGTAGTCTACCAGAGTAGGGTTATTATGAGTAATAAACAGTAGGTAGTCTACCAGGGTAGGGTTATTATGAATAATAAACAGTAGGTAGTCTACCAGAGTAGGGTTATTATGAGTTATAAACAGTAGGTAATCTACCAGAGTAGGGTTATTATGGGTAATAAACAGTAGGTAATCTACCAGAGTAAGGTTATTATTGGTAATAAACAGTAGGTAATCTACCAGAGTAGGGTTATTATGAATAATAAACAGTAGGTAGTCTACCAGAGTAAGGTTATTTTTGGTATTAAACAGTAGGTAATCTACCAGAGTAGGGTTATTATGAGTAATAAACAGTAGGTAATCTACCAGAGTATGGTTATTATGAGTAATAAACAGTAGATCATCTACGGGGCGGCAGGGTAGCCTAGTGGTTAGAGCGTTGGACTAGTAACCGGAAGGTTGCAAGTTCATACCCCCGAGCTGACAAGGTACAAATCTGTCGTTCTGCCCTTGAACAGGCAGTTAACCCACTGTTCCTAGGCCGTCATTGAAAATAAGAATTTGTTCTTAACTGACTTGCCTAGTTAAATAAAGGTAAAATAAATAAAAAATAAATACCAGAGTAGGGTCATTATGAGTAATAAACAGCAGGTAGTCTACCAGAGTAGGGTCATTATGAATAATAAATAGTAGGTAGTCTACCAGAGTAGGGTTATTATGGGTAATAAACAGTAGGTAGTCTACCAGAGTAGGGTTATTATGAGTGATAAACAGTAGGTAGTCTACCAGAGTAGGGTTATTATGAGTGATAAACAGTAGGTAGTCTACCAGAGTAGGGTTATTATGAGTAATAAACAGTCGATAGGGTACCAGAGCAGGGTTATTATGGGCAATAAACAGTCGGTAGCCTACCAGAGTAGGGTTATTATGAGTAATAAACCGTAGGTTGTCTAGCAGAGTAGGGTTATTATGAGTAATAAACAGTAGATATAATAACCATACTCTGTTAGACTATGGTTATTATGAGTAATAAACAGTAGGTAGTCTACCTGAGTAGGGTTATTATGGGTAATAAACAGTAGGTAGTCTACCAGAGTAGGGTTATTATGAGAAATAAACAGTAGGTAATCTACCAGAGTAGGGTTATTATGAGTAATAAACATTAGGTAGTCTACCAGAGTAGGGTTATTATGAGTAATAAACAGTAGGTAATCTACCAGAGTAGGGTTATTATGAGTAATAAACAGTAGGTAGTCTACCAGAGTAGGGTTATTATGAGTAATAAACAGTAGGTAGTCTACCAGAGTAGGGTTATTATGGGTAATAAACAGTAGGTAGTCTACCTGAGTAGGGTTATTATGGGTAATAAACAGTAGGTAGTCTACCAGAGTAAGGTTATTATGAGTAATAAACAGTAGATCATCTACCAGAGTAGGGTTATTATGGGTAATAAACAGTAGGTAGTCTACCAGAGTAGGGTTATTATGAGTAATAAACAGTAGGTAAGCTACCAGAGTATGGTTATTATGAGTAATAAACAGTTGATCATCTACCAGAGTAGGGTTATTATGGGTAATAAACAGTAGGTTGTCTACCAGAGTAGGGTTATTATGAGTAATAAACAGTAGGTGGTATTCCAGGGTAGGGTTATTATGAGGAATAAACAGTAGGCAGGGCACCAGAGTAGGGTTATTATGAGTAATAAACAGTAGGTAGTCTACCAGAGTAGGGTTATTATGAGTAATAAACAGTAGGTAGTCTACCAGAGTAAGGTTATTTTTGGTATTAAACAGTAGGTAATCTACCAGAGTAGGGTTATTATGAGTAATAAACAGTAGGTAATCTACCAGAGTAGGGTTATTATGGGTAATAAACAGTAGATCATCTACCAGAGTAGGGTTATTATGAGTAATAAACAGTAGATCATCTACCAGAGTAGGGTTATTATGAGTAATAAACAGTAGGTAGTCTACCAGAGTAGGGTCATTATGAATAATAAATAGTAGGTAGTCTACCAGAGTAGGGTTATTATGGGTAATAAACAGTAGGTAGTCTACCAGAGTAGGGTTATTATGAGTGATAAACAGTAGGTAGTCTACCAGAGTAGGGTTATTATGAGTGATAAACAGTAGGTAGTCTACCAGAGTAGGGTTATTATGAGTAATAAACAGTAGATAGGGTACAATAGTATGGTTACTATGAGTAATAAACAGTAGGTAGTCTACCAGAGTAGGGTTATTATGGGTAATAAACAGTAGGTAGTCTACCAGAGTAGGGTTATTATGGGTAATAAACAGTAGGTAGTCTACCAGAGTAGGGTTATTATGAGTAATAAACAGTAGGTAGTCTACCAGGGTAGGGTTATTATGAATAATAAACAGTAGGTAGTCTACCAGAGTAGGGTTATTATGAGTTATAAACAGTAGGTAATCTACCAGAGTAGGGTTATTATGGGTAATAAACAGTAGGTAATCTACCAGAGTAAGGTTATTATTGGTAATAAACAGTAGGTAATCTACCAGAGTAGGGTTATTATGAATAATAAACAGTAGGTAGTCTACCAGAGTAGGGTTATTATGTGTAATAAACAGTAGGTGGTCTTCCAGAGTAGGGTTATTATGAGTAATAAACAGTAGGTGGTATTCCAGAGTAGGGTTATTATGAGTAATAAACAGTAGGCAGTGCACCAGAGTAGGGTTATTATGAGTAATAAACAGTAGGTAGTCTACCAGAGTAGGGTTATTATGGGTAATAAACAGTAGGTAGTCTACCAGAGTAGGGTTATTATGGGTAATAAACAGTAGGTAGTCTACCAGGGTAGGGTTATTATGAGTAATAAACAGTAGGTAGTCTACCAGGGTAGGGTTATTATGAATAATAAACAGTAGGTAGTCTACCAGAGTAGGGTTATTATGAGTTATAAACAGTAGGTAATCTACCAGAGTAGGGTTATTATGGGTAATAAACAATAGGTAATCTACCAGAGTAAGGTTATTATTGGTAATAAACAGTAGGTAATCTACCAGAGTAGGGTTATTATGAATAATAAACAGTAGGTAGTCTACCAGAGTAGGGTTATTATGTGTAATAAACAGTAGGTGGTCTTCCAGAGTAGGGTTATTATGAGTAATAAACAGTAGGTGGTATTCCAGAGTAGGGTTATTATGAGTAATAAACAGTAGATAGGGTACCATAGTAGGGTTATGGGTAATAAACAGTAGGTAGTCTACCATAGTAGGGTTATTATGGGTAATATACAGTAGGTTGTCTACCAGAGTAGGGTTGTTATGAGTAATAAACAGTAGGTTGTCTACCAGAGTAGGGTTATTATGAGTAATAAACAGTAGATAATGTACCAGAGTAGGGTTATTATGAATAATAAACAGTAGGTAGTCTACCAGAGTAGGGTTATTATGAGTAATAAACAGTAGGTAGTCTACCAGAGTAGGGTTATTATGAGTTATAAACTGTAGATAGGGTACCATAGTAGGGTTATGGGTAATAAACAGTAGGTAGTCTACCAGAGTAAGGTTATTATTGGTAATAAACAGTAGGTAATCTACCAGAGTAGGGTTATTATGAATAATAAACAGTAGGTAGTCTACCAGAGTAGGGTTATTATGAGTTATAAACAGTAGGTAATCTACCAGAGTAGGGTTATTATGAATAATAAACAGTAGGTAGTCTACCAGAGTAGGGTTATTATGAATAATAAACAGTAGGTAGTCTACCAGAGTAGGGTTATTATGGGTAATAAACAGTAGGCAGGGCACCAGAGTAGGGTTATTATGAGTTATAAACAGTAGGTAGTCTACCTGAATAGGGTTATTATCGGTAAAAACAGTACGTAGTCTTTCAGAGTAGGGTTATTATGACTAATAAACAGTAGTTAGTCTACCAGAGTAGGGTTATTATGTGTAATAAAACAGTATGTGGTCTTCCAGAGTAGGGTTATTATGAGTAATAAACAGTAGGTAGTCTACCAGAGTAGGGTTATTATGAGTAATAAACAGTAGGTAGTCTACCAGAGTAGGGTTATTATGAGTAATAAACAGTAGGGAGTCTACCAGAGTAGGGTTATTATGAGTAATAAACAGTAGGTAGTCTACCAGAGTAGGGTTATTATGGGTAATAAACAGTAGGTTGTCTACCAGAGTAGGGTTATTATGAGTAATAAACAGTAGATAATGTACCAGAGTAGGGTTATTATGAATAATAAACAGTAGGTAGTCTACCAGAGTAGGGTTATTATGAGTAATAAACAGTAGGTAGTCTACCAGAGTAGGGTTATTATGAGTTATAAACTGTAGATAGGGTACCATAGTAGGGTTATGGGTAATAAACAGTAGGTAGTCTACCAGAGTAAGGTTATTATTGGTAATAAACAGTAGGTAATCTACCAGAGTAGGGTTATTATGAATAATAAACAGTAGGTAGTCTACCAGAGTAGGGTTATTATGAGTAATAAACAGTAGGTAGTCTACCAGAGTAAGGTTATTTTGGGTATTAAACAGTAGGTAATCTACCAGAGTAGGGTTATTATGAGTAATAAACAGTAGGTAATCTACCAGAGTATGGTTATTATGAGTAATAAACAGTAGATCATCTACCAGAGTAGGGTTATTATGGGTAATAAACAGTAGGTAGTCTACCAGAGTAGGGTCATTATGAATAATAAATAGTAGGTAGTCTACCAGAGTAGGGTTATTATGGGTAATAAACAGTAGGTAGTCTACCAGAGTAGGGTTATTATGAGTAATAAACAGTAGGTAGTCTACCAGAGTAGGGTTATTATGAGTGATAAACAGTAGGTAGTCTACCAGAGTAGGGTTATTATGAGTGATAAACAGTAGGTAGTCTACCAGAGTCGGGTTATTATGAGTAATAAACAGTAGATAGGGTACAATAGTATGGTTACTATGAGTAATAAACAGTAGGTAGTCTACCAGAGTAGGGCTATTATGGGTAATAAACAGTAGTTAGTCTACCAGAGTAGGGTTATTATGGGTAATAAACAGTAGGTAGTCTACCAGGGTAGGGTTATTATGAGTAATAAACAGTAGGTAGTCTACCAGGGTAGGGTTATTATGAGTAATAAACAGTAGGTGGTATTCCAGGGTAGGGTTATTATGAGTAATAAACAGTAGGCAGGGTTATTATGAATAATAAACAGTAGGTAGTCTACCAGAGTAGGGTTATTATGAGTTATAAACAGTAGGTAATCTACCAGAGTAGGGTTATTATGGGTAATAAACAGTAGGTAATCTACCAGAGTAAGGTTATTATTGGTAATAAACAGTAGGTAATCTACCAGAGTAGGGTTATTATGAATAATAAACAGTAGGTAGTCTACCAGAGTAGGGTTATTATGTGTAATAAACAGTAGGTGGTCTTCCAGAGTAGGGTTATTATGAGTAATAAACAGTAGGTGGTATTCCAGAGTAGGGTTATTATGAGTAATAAACAGTAGGCAGGGCACCAGAGTAGGGTTATTATGAGTAATAAACAGTAGGTAGTCTACCAGAGTAGGGTTATTATGGGTAATAAACAGTAGGTTGTCTACCAGAGAAGGGTTATTATGAATAATAAATATTAGGTAGTCTACCAGAGTAGGGTTATTATGGGTTGTAAACAGTAGGTATTCTACCAGAGTAGGTTTATTATGAGTAATAAACAGTAGGTAGGGCACCAGAGTAGGGTTATTATGAGCAATAAACAGTAGGTTGTCTACCAGAGTAGGGTTATTATGAATAATAAATAGTAGGTAGTCTACCATAGTAGGGTTATTATGGGTAATATACAGTAGGTTGTCTACCAGAGTAGGGTTGTTATGAGTAATAAACAGTAGGTTGTCTACCAGAGTAGGGTTATTATGAGTAATAAACAGTAGATAATGTACCAGAGTAGGGTTATTATGAATAATAAACAGTAGGTAGTCTACCAGAGTAGGGTTATTATGAGTAATAAACAGTAGGTAGTCTACCAGAGTAGGGTTATTATGAGTTATAAACTGTAGATAGGGTACCATAGTAGGGTTATGGGTAATAAACAGTAGGTAGTCTACCAGAGTAAGGTTATTATTGGTAATAAACAGTAGGTAATCTACCAGAGTAGGGTTATTATCAATAATAAACAGTAGGTAGTCTACCAGATTAGGGTTATTATGAATAATAAACAGTAGGTAGTCTACCAGAGTAGGGTTATTATGAGTTATAAACAGTAGGTAATCTACCAGAGTAGGGTTATTATGAATAATAAACAGTAGGTAGTCTACCAGAGTAGGGTTATTATGAATAATAAACAGTAGGTAGTCTACCAGAGTAGGGTTATTATGGGTAATAAACAGTAGGCAGGGCACAGAGTAGGGTTATTATGAGTTAGAAACAGTAGGTAGTCTACCTGAATAGGGTTATTATCGGTAAAAACAGTACGTAGTCTTCCAGAGTAGGGTTATTATGACTAATAAACAGTAGTTAGTCTACCAGAGTAGGGTTATTATGTGTAATAAAACAGTAGGTGGTCTTCCAGAGTAGGGTTATTATGAGTAATAAACAGTAGGTAGTCTACCAGAGTAGGGTTATTATGAGTAATAAACAGTAGGTAGTCTACCAGAGTAGGGTTATTATGAGTAATAAACAGTAGGGAGTCTACCAGAGTAGGGTTATTATGAGTAATAAACAGTAGGTTGTCTACCAGAGTAGGGTTATTATGGGTAATAAACAGTAGGTTGTCTACCAGAGTAGGGTTATTATGAGTAATAAACAGTAGATAATGTACCAGAGTAGGGTTATTATGAATAATAAACAGTAGGTAGTCTACCAGAGTAGGGTTATTATGAGTCATAAACAGTAGGTAGTCTACCAGAGTAGGGTTATTATGAGTTATAAACTGTAGATAGGGTACCATAGTAGGGTTATGGGTAATAAACAGTAGGTAGTCTACCAGAGTAAGGTTATTATTGGTAATAAACAGTAGGTAATCTACCAGAGTAGGGTTATTATGAATAATAAACAGTAGGTAGTCTACCAGATTAGGGTTATTATGAATAATAAACATTAGGTAGTCTACCAGAGTAGGGTTATTATGAGTTATAAACAGTAGGTAATCTACCAGAGTAGGGTTATTATGAGTAATAAACAGTAGGTAGTCTACCAGAGTAGGGTTATTATGAGTTATAAACTGTAGATAGGGTACCATAGTAGGGTTATGGGTAATAAACAGTAGGTAGTCTACCAGAGTAAGGTTATTATTGGTAATAAACAGTAGGTAATCTACCAGAGTAGGGTTATTATGAATAATAAACAGTAGGTAGTCTACCAGAGTAGGGTTATTATGAATAATAAACAGTAGGTAGTCTACCAGAGTAGGGTTATTATGGGTAATAAACAGTAGGCTGTGCACCAGAGTAGGGTTATTATGAGTTATAAACAGTAGGTAGTCTACCTGAATAGGGTTATTATCGGTAAAAACAGTACGTAGTCTTCCAGAGTAGGGTTATTATGACTAATAAACAGTAGTTAGTCTACCAGAGTAGGGTTATTATGTGTAATAAAACAGTAGGTGGTCTTCCAGAGTAGGGTTATTATGAGTAATAAACAGTAGGTAGTCTACCAGAGTAGGGTTATTATGAGTAATAAACAGTAGGTAGTCTACCAGAGTAGGGTTATTATGAGTAATAAACAGTAGGGAGTCTACCAGAGTAGGGTTATTATGAGTAATAAACAGTAGGTAGTCTACCAGAGTAGGGTTATTATGGGTAATAAACAGTAGGTTGTCTACCAGAGAAGGGTTATTATGAATAATAAATATTAGGTAGTCTACCAGAGTAGGGTTATTATGGGTTGTAAACAGTAGGTATTCTACCAGAGTAGGTTTATTATGAGAAATATACAGTAGGTGGTCTTACAGAGTAGGGTTATTATGAGTAATAAACAGTAGGTAGGGCACCAGAGTAGGGTTATTATGGGTAACAAACAGTGGGATGTCTACCAGAGTAGGGTTATTATGAGTAATAAACAGTAGGTAGTCTACCAGAGTAGGGTTATTATGAATAATAAATAGTAGGTAGTCTACCATAGAAGGGTTATTATGGGTAATATACAGTCGGTTGTCTACCAGAGTAGGGTTATTATGAGTAATAAACAGTAGGTTGTCTACCAGAGTAGGGTTATTATGAGTAATAAACAGTAGGTAGTCTACCAGAGTATGGTTATTATGAGTAATAAACAGTAGATAATGTACCCGAGTAGGGTTATTATGAGTAATAAACAGTAGGTAGTCTACCAGAGTAGGGTTATTATGAGTTATAAACAGTAGGTAGTCTACCAGAGTAGGGTTATTATGAGTTATAAACTGTAGATAGGGTACCATAGTAGGGTTATGGGTAATAAACAGTAGGTTGTCTACCAGAGTAAGGTTATTATTGGTAATAAACAGTAGGTAATCTACCAGAGTAGGGTTATTATGGGCAATAAACAGTAGTGGTCTTCCAGAGTAGGGTTATTATGAGTAATAAACAGTAGGTAGTCTACCAGAGTAGGGTTATTATGAGTAATAAACAGTAGGTAGTCTACCAGAGTAGGGTTATTATGAGTAATAAACAGTAGGGAGTCTACCAGAGTAGGCTTATTATGAGTAATAAACAGTAGATAATGTACCAGAGTAGGGTTATTATGAGTAATAAACAGTAGGTAGTCTACCAGAGTAGGGTTATTATGAGTTATAAACTGTAGATAGGGTACCATAGTAGGGTTATGGGTAATAAACAGTAGGTTGTCTACCAGAGTAAGGTTATTATTGGTAATAAACAGTAGGTAATCTACCAGAGTAGGGTTATTATGGGCAATAAACAGTAGTGGTCTTCCAGAGTAGGGTTATTATGAGTAATAAACAGTAGGTAGTCTACCAGAGTAGGGTTATTATGAGTAATAAACAGTAGGTAGTCTACCAGAGTAGGGTTATTATGAGTAATAAACAGTAGGGAGTCTACCAGAGTAGGGTTATTATGAGTAATAAACAGTAGGTAGTCTACCAGAGTAGGGTTATTATGGGTAATAAACAGTAGGTTGTCTACCAGAGAAGGGTTATTATGAATAATAAATATTAGGTAGTCTACCAGAGTAGGGTTATTATTAGTAATAAACAGTAGGTAGTCTACCAGAGAAGGGTTATTATGAATAATAAATATTAGGTAGTCTACCAGAGTAGGGTTATTATGGGTTGTAAACAGTAGGTATTCTACCAGAGTAGGTTTATTATGAGAAATATACAGTAGGTGGTCTAACAGAGTAGGGTTATTATGAGTAATAAACAGTAGGTAGGGCACCAGAGTAGGGTTATTATGGGTAACAAACAGTGGGATGTCTACCAGAGTAGGGTTATTATGAGCAATAAACAGTAGGTTGTCTACCAGAGTAGGGTTATTATGAATAATAAATAGTAGGTAGTCTACCATAGTAGGGTTATTATGGGTAATATACAGTAGGTTGTCTACCAGAGTAGGGTTATTATGAGTAATAAACAGTAGGTTGTCTACCAGAGTAGGGTTATTATGAGTAATAAACAGTAGATAATGTACCAGAGTAGGGTTATTATGAATAATAAACAGTAGGTAGTCTACCAGAGTAGGGTTATTATGAGTAATAAACAGTAGATAATGTACCAGAGTAGGGTTATTATGAGTAATAAACAGTAGGTAGTCTACCAGAGTAGGGTTATTATGAGTTATAAACTGTAGATAGGGTACCATAGTAGGGTTATGGGTAATAAACAGTAGGTAGTCTACCAGAGTAAGGTTATTATTGGTAATAAACAGTAGGTAATCTACCAGAGTAGGGTTATTATGGGCAATAAACAGTAGGTGGTCTACGGGAGTAGGGTTATTATGGGTAATAAACAGTACGTTTACACATACCTACACATACCTACACATACCTACATACCTACACGTACGCTACGGTCACAAGACGCAGGCCTCCTAATTGTCCCTAGAATTTTTAAGCAAACAGCTGGAGGCAGGGCTTTCTCCTATAGAGCTCCATTTTTATGGAACGGTCTGCCTACCCATGTCAGAGACGCAAACTCGGTCTCAACCTTTAAGTCTCTACTGAAGACTCATCTCTTCAGTGGGTCATATGATTGAGTGTAGTCTGGCCCAGGAGTGGGAGGGTGAACGGAAAGGCTCTGGAGCAACGAACCACCCTTGCTGTCTCTGCCTGGCCGGTTCCCCTCTTTCCACTGGGATTCTCTGCCTCTAACCCTATTACAGGGGCTGAGTCACTGGCTTTACTGGGGCTCTCTCATGCCGTCCCTGGAGGAGGTGCGTCACCTGAGTGGGTTGAGTCACTGATGTGGTCATCCTGTCTGGGTTGGCGCCCCCCCCCCCCCCCCTTAAGTTGTGCCGTGGCGGAGGTCTTTGTGGGCTATACTCAGCCTTGTCTCAGGATGGTAAGTTGGTGGTTGAAGATATCCCTCTAGTGGTGTGGGGGCTGTGCTTTGGCAAAGTGGGTGGGGTTATATCCTTCCTGTTTGGCCCTGTCCGGGGGTGTCCTCGGAGTGGGCCACAGTGTCTCCTGACCCCTCCTGTCTCAGCCTCCAGTATTTATGCTGCAGTAGTTTATGTGTCGGGGGGCTAGGGTCAGTTTGTTATATCTGGAGTACTTCTCCTGTCCTATTCGGTGTCCTGTGTGAATCTAAGTGTGCGTTCTCTAATTCTCTCCTTCTCTCTTTCTCTCTCTCGGAGGACCTGAGCCCTAGGACCATGCCCCAGGACTACCTGACATGATGACTCCTTGCTGTCCCCAGTCCACCTGGCTGTGCTGCTGCTCCAGTTTCAACTGTTCTGCCTTATTATTATTCGACCATGCTGATCATTTATGAACATTTGAACATCTTGGCCATGTTCTGTTATAATCTCCACCCGGCACAGCCAGAAGAGGACTGGCCATCCCACATATGCTCTCTCTAATTCTCTCTTTCTTTCTCTCTCTCGGAGGACCTGAGCCCTAGGACCATGCCCCAGGAATACCTGACATGATGACTCCTTGCTGTCCCCAGTCCACCTGACTGTGCTGCTGCTCCAGTTTCAACTATTCTGCCTTATTATTATTCGACCATGCTGGTCATTTATGAACATTTGAACATCTTGACCATGTTTTGTTATAATCTCCACCCGGCACAGCCAGAAGAGGACTGGCCACCCCACATAGCCTGGTTCCTCTCTAGGTTTCTTCCTAGGTTTTGGCCTTTCTAGGGAGTTTTTCCTAGCCACCGTGCTTCTTCACCTGCATTGCTTGCTGTTTGGGGTTTTAGGCTGGGTTTCTGTACAGCACTTTGAGATATCAGCTGATGTACGAAGGGCTATATAAAATAAATTTGATTGATTGAATAAATTTGAAATTTGATTGATAGGTGGTCTACCGGAGTAGGGTTATTATGGGCAATAAATATTAGGTAGTCTACCAGAGTAGGGTTATTATGGGTAGTAAACAGTAGATATGGTACCAGAGTAGGGTTATTATGAGTAATAAACAGTAGGTAGTCTACCAGAGTAGGGATAATATGAGTAATAAACAGTAGGTAGTCTCCCAGAGTAGGGTTATTATGGGTAATAAACAGTAGGTAGTCTACCAGAGTAGGGTTATTATGGGCAATAAACAGTAGGTTGTCTACCAGATTAGGGTTATTATGAGTAATAAACAGTAGGTAGTCTACCAGAGTAGTGTTATTATTGCTAAAAAAACAGTAGGTAGTCTACCAGAGTAGGGTTATTATGAGTAATAAACAGTCGATAGGGTACCAGAGCAGGGTTATTATGAGTAATAAACAGTAGGTAGTCTACAAGAGTAGGGTTATTATGAGTAATAAACAGTCGATATGGTTATTATGAGTAATAAACAGTAGGTGGTCTACCAGAGTAGGGTTATTATGAGTAATAAACAGTAGGTATTCTACCAGAGGAGGTTTATTATGAGTAATAAACAGTAGGTAGGGCACCAGTGTAGGGTTATTATGAGTAATAAACAGAGGTTGTCTACCAGAGTAGGGTTATTATGAGTAATAAACAGTAGGTTGTCTAGCAGAGTAGGGTTATTATGAGTAATAAACAGTAGATATAATAACCATACTCTGGTAGACTATGGTTATTATGAGTAATAAACAGTAGGTAGTCTACCTGAGTAGGTTTATTATGGGTAATAAACAGTAGGTAATCTACCAGAGTAGGGTTATTATGAGTAATAACCAGTAGGTAGTCTACCAGAGTAAGGTTATTATGGGTAATAAACAGTAGGTATCCTAACATAGTAGGGATAGTATGGGTAATAATCAGTAGGTAGTCTACCAGAGTAGGGTTATTATGAGTAATAAACAGCAGGTAGTCTACCAGAGTAGGGTTATTATGAGTAATAAACAGTAGATATGGTACCATAGTAGGGTTATGGGTAATAAACAGTGGGTAGTCTACCAGAGTAAGGTTATTATGGGTAATAAACAGTAGGTAATCTACCAGAGTATGGTTATTATGAGTAATAAACAGTAGATCATCTACCAGAGTTGGGTTATTATGGGTAATAAACAGTAGGTAGTCTACCAGAGTAGGGTTATTATGAATAATAAACAGTAGGTAGTCTACCTTAGTAGGGTTATTTTGGGTAATAAACAGTAGGCAATCTACCAGAGTAGGGTTATTATGAATAATAAATAGTAGGTAGTCTACCAGAGTAGGGTTATTATGAATAATAAATAGTAGGTAGTCTACCAGAGTAGGGTTATTATGAATAATAAATAGTAGGTAGTCTACCAGAGTAGGGTTATTACGGGTAATAAACCGTAGGCAGGGCACCAGAGTAGGGTTATTATGAGTAATAAACAGTAGGTGGTCTACCATAGTAGGGTTATTATGGGTAATAAACAGTAGGTAGTCTACCAGAGTAGGGTTATTATGGGTAATATACAGTAGATAGTCTACCAGAGTAGGGTTATTATGAGTAATAAACAGTAGGTAGTCTACAAGAGTAGGGTTATTATGAGTAATAAACAGTCGGTAGGGTTATTATGAGTAATAAACAGTAGGTGGTCTACCAGAGTAGGGTTATTATGAGTAATAAACCGTAGGTATTCTACCAGAGGAGGGTTATTATGAGTAATAAACAGTAGGTAGGGCACCAGTGTAGGGTTATTATGAGTAATAAACAGAGGTTGTCTACCAGAGTAGGGTTATTATGAGTAATAAACAGTAGGTAGTCTACCAGAGTATGGTTATTATGAGTAATAAACAGTAGATAATGTACCCGAGTAGGGTTATTGTGAGTAATAAACAGTAGGTAGTCTACCAGAGTAGGGTTATTATGAGTAATAAACAGTAGATAATGTACCAGAGTAGGGTTATTATGAGTAATAAACAGTAGGTAGTCTACCAGAGTAGGGTTATTATGAGTTATAAACTGTAGATAGGGTACCATAGTAGGGTTATGGGTAATAAACAGTAGGTAGTCTACCAGAGTAAGGTTATTATTGGTAATAAACAGTAGGTAATCTACCAGAGTAGGGTTATTATGGGCAATAAACAGTTGGTGGTCTACGGGAGTAGGGTTATTATGGGTAATAAACAGTAGGTGGTCTACCGGAGTAGGGTTATTATGGGCAATAAATATTAGGTAGTCTACCAGAGTAGGGTTATTATGGGTAGTAAACAGTAGATATGGTACCAGAGTAGGGTTATTATGAGTAATAAACAGTAGGTAGTCTACCAGAGTAGGGATAATATGAGTAATAAACAGTAGGTAGTCTCCCAGAGTAGGGTTATTATGGGTAATAAACAGTAGGTAGTCTACCAGAGTAGGGTTATTATGGGCAATAAACAGTAGGTTGTCTACCAGATTAGGGTTATTATGAGTAATAAACAGTAGGTAGTCTACCAGAGTAGTGTTATTATTGCTAAAAAAACAGTAGGTAGTCTACCAGAGTAGGGTTATTATGAGTAATAAACAGTCGATAGGGTACCAGAGCAGGGTTATTATGAGTAATAAACAGTAGGTAGTCTACAAGAGTAGGGTTATTATGAGTAATAAACAGTCGATATGGTTATTATGAGTAATAAACAGTAGGTGGTCTACCAGAGTAGGGTTATTATGAGTAATAAACAGTAGGTATTCTACCAGAGGAGGTTTATTATGAGTAATAAACAGTAGGTAGGGCACCAGTGTAGGGTTATTATGAGTAATAAACAGAGGTTGTCTACCAGAGTAGGGTTATTATGAGTAATAAACAGTAGGTTGTCTAGCAGAGTAGGGTTATTATGAGTAATAAACAGTAGATATAATAACCATACTCTGGTAGACTATGGTTATTATGAGTAATAAACAGTAGGTAGTCTACCTGAGTAGGTTTATTATGGGTAATAAACAGTAGGTAATCTACCAGAGTAGGGTTATTATGAGTAATAACCAGTAGGTAGTCTACCAGAGTAAGGTTATTATGGGTAATAAACAGTAGGTATCCTAACATAGTAGGGATAGTATGGGTAATAATCAGTAGGTAGTCTACCAGAGTAGGGTTATTATGAGTAATAAACAGCAGGTAGTCTACCAGAGTAGGGTTATTATGAGTAATAAACAGTAGATATGGTACCATAGTAGGGTTATGGGTAATAAACAGTGGGTAGTCTACCAGAGTAAGGTTATTATGGGTAATAAACAGTAGGTAATCTACCAGAGTATGGTTATTATGAGTAATAAACAGTAGATCATCTACCAGAGTTGGGTTATTATGGGTAATAAACAGTAGGTAGTCTACCAGAGTAGGGTTATTATGAATAATAAACAGTAGGTAGTCTACCTTAGTAGGGTTATTTTGGGTAATAAACAGTAGGCAATCTACCAGAGTAGGGTTATTATGAATAATAAATAGTAGGTAGTCTACCAGAGTAGGGTTATTATGAATAATAAATAGTAGGTAGTCTACCAGAGTAGGGTTATTATGAATAATAAATAGTAGGTAGTCTACCAGAGTAGGGTTATTACGGGTAATAAACCGTAGGCAGGGCACCAGAGTAGGGTTATTATGAGTAATAAACAGTAGGTGGTCTACCATAGTAGGGTTATTATGGGTAATAAACAGTAGGTAGTCTACCAGAGTAGGGTTATTATGGGTAATATACAGTAGATAGTCTACCAGAGTAGGGTTATTATGAGTAATAAACAGTAGGTAGTCTACAAGAGTAGGGTTATTATGAGTAATAAACAGTCGGTAGGGTTATTATGAGTAATAAACAGTAGGTGGTCTACCAGAGTAGGGTTATTATGAGTAATAAACCGTAGGTATTCTACCAGAGGAGGGTTATTATGAGTAATAAACAGTAGGTAGGGCACCAGTGTAGGGTTATTATGAGTAATAAACAGAGGTTGTCTACCAGAGTAGGGTTATTATGAGTAATAAACAGTAGGTAGTCTACCAGAGTATGGTTATTATGAGTAATAAACAGTAGATAATGTACCCGAGTAGGGTTATTGTGAGTAATAAACAGTAGGTAGTCTACCAGAGTAGGGTTATTATGAGTAATAAACAGTAGATAATGTACCAGAGTAGGGTTATTATGAGTAATACACAGTAGGTAGTCTACCAGAGTAGGGTTATTATGAGTTATAAACTGTAGATAGGGTACCATAGTAGGGTTATGGGTAATAAACAGTAGGTAGTCTACCAGAGTAAGGTTATTATTGGTAATAAACAGTAGGTAATCTACCAGAGTAGGGTTATTATGGGCAATAAACAGTTGGTGGTCTACGGGAGTAGGGTTATTATGGGTAATAAACAGTAGGTGGTCTACCGGAGTAGGGTTATTATGGGCAATAAATATTAGGTAGTCTACCAGAGTAGGGTTATTATGGGTAGTAAACAGTAGATATGGTACCAGAGTAGGGTTATTATGAGTAATAAACAGTAGGTAGTCTACCAGAGTAGGGATAATATGAGTAATAAACAGTAGGTAGTCTCCCAGAGTAGGGTTATTATGGGTAATAAACAGTAGGTAGTCTACCAGAGTAGGGTTATTATGGGCAATAAACAGTAGGTTGTCTACCAGAGTAGGGTTATTATGAGTAATAAACAGTAGGTAGTCTACCAGAGTAGTGTTATTATTGCTAAAAAAACAGTAGGTAGTCTACCAGAGTAGGGTTATTATGAGTAATAAACAGTCGATAGGGTACCAGAGCAGGGTTATTATGAGTAATAAACAGTAGGTGGTCTACCAGAGTAGGGTTATTATGAGTAATAAACAGTAGGTATTCTACCAGAGGTGGTTTATTATGCGTAATAAACAGTAGGTAGGGCACCAGTGTAGGGTTATTATGAGTAATAAACAGAGGTTGTCTACCAGAGTAGGGTTATTATGAGTAATAAACAGTAGGTTGTCTACCTGAGTAGGTTTATTATGGGTAATAAACAGTAGATATAATAACCATACTCTGGTAGACTATGGTTATTATGAGTAATAAACAGTAGGTAGTCTACCTGAGTAGGTTTATTATGGGTAATAAACAGTAGGTAATCTACCAGAGTAGGGTTATTATGAGTAATAACCAGTAGGTAGTCTACCAGAGTAAGGTTATTATGGGTAATAAACAGTAGGTATCCTAACTAAGTAGGGATATTATGGGTAATAATCAGTAGGTAGTCTACCAGAGTAGGGTTATTATGAGTAATAAACAGCAGGTAGTCTACCAGAGTAGGGTTATTATGAGTAATAAACAGTAGATATGGTACCATAGTAGGGTTATGGGTAATAAACAGTGGGTAGTCTACCAGAGTAAGGTTATTATGGGTAATAAACAGTAGGTAATCTACCAGAGTATGGTTATTATGAGTAATAAACAGTAGATCATCTACCAGAGTTGGGTTATTATGGGTAATAAACAGTAGGTAGTCTACAAGTGTAGGGTTATTATGAATAATAAACAGTAGGTAGTCTACCTTAGTAGGGTTATTTTGGGTAATAAACAGTAGGCAATCTACCAGAGTAGGGTTATTATGAATAATAAATAGTAGGTAGTCTACCAGAGTAGGGTTATTATGAATAATAAATAGTAGGTAGTCTACCAGAGTAGGGTTATTATGAATAATAAATAGTAGGTAGTCTACCAGAGTAGGGTTATTACGGGTAATAAACCGTAGGCAGGGCACCAGAGTAGGGTTATTATGAGTAATAAACAGTAGGTGGTCTACCATAGTAGGGTTATTATGGGTAATAAACAGTAGGTAGTCTACCAGAGTAGGGTTATTATGGGTAATATACAGTAGATAGTCTACCAGAGTAGGGTTATTATGAGTAATAAACAGTAGGTAGTCTACCTTAGTAGGGTTATTATGAATAATAAACAGTAGGTAGTCTACCAGAGTAGGGTTATTATGGGTAATAAACAGTAGGTAGTCTACCAGAATAGGGTTATTATGAGTAATAAACAGTAGGTAATCTACCAGAGTAGGGCTATTATGAGTAATAAACAGTCGATAGGGTACCAGAGTAGGGTTATTATGAATAATAAACAGTAGGTAGTCTACCTTAGTAGGGTTATTATGAGTAATAAACAGTAGGTAATCTACCAGAGTAGGGTTATTATGAGTAATAAACAGTAGGCAGGGCACCAGAGTAGGGTTATTATGGGTAATAAACAGTAGGTAGGGCACCAGAGTAGGGTTATTATGGGTAATAAACAGTAGGCAGGGCACCAGAGTAGGGTTATTATGAGTAATAAACAGTAGGCAGGGCACCAGAGTAGGGTTATTGTGGGTAATAAACAGTAGGTAGGGCACCAGAGTAGGGTTGTTTTGGGTAATAAACAGTAGGTAGGGCACCATAGTAGGCCAAGAGGGCAGCGATGATAAGCAGTAGAAGCCACAGTGCAGTATGGGGGATGAGGGAGTTTTCAGGAGAGCTGCCATAGTTATTCACCAGCAGCAGTAGAGAACCTGCAGGGTTCAACAACAGGTCTGAAGTCATCAGGCTTCAGACCACACAAACTCAAAAAAACATTGTTTAACAAGAAGCCATGAACACAGCTCCATATTCGCCCTCTATTGGCCAAGTTTCTGTACTGCAACTTGCCGATGCACCTGACCACCTTCCCTCACATCTCTCATGAAGTCTATTTTGAGAAACAGCATGTACAATATAATGCAAATAATATAAACCTTCTCGCACATTTATTGTGATCACAATATTTCATATGAGAGCTATTAGGATCATCAAAATAAATAGTAAATTAGAAAACAAATTAAAAGTACCACTACCTTGTTGTATTGAATATGCTTTTATTGTCCATTTTCCATGCAATAAACTCAACAATACATTTGTTTTACTATGTATTTAAAGTTCTATTCCTAATTCTTTAGAAGGTTTAAGGCTTAATAAAAAGTTATGGAAATTGAACCGATCAGAAATCAGAAGGTTCACTTACCGCCGGAGATCCTGAGAATGTCCATGGAGAAATGAAGCGACTCTGTCTCGAGCCATCACAGGAGCATCTGATGCACTGAGGTTAAAAATACGTATTATGTGGTCGTATTATTATTAGAACACTGGATGGTTGGGAGTATAACACGGGATGGTTGGGAGTATAACACTGGATGGGTGGGAGTATAACACTGGATGGGTGGGAGTATAACACTGGATGGTTGGGAGTATAACACGGGATAGTTGGGAGTATAACACGGGATGGTTGGGAGTATAACACTGGATGGTTGGGAGTATAACACTGGATGGGTGGGAGTATAACACTGGATGGGTGGGAGTATAACACGGGATGGTTGGGAGTATAACACGGGATGGTTGGGAGTATAACACGGGATGGGTGGGAGTATAACACGGGATGGTTGGGAGTATAACACGGGATGGTTGGGAGTATAACACTGGACTGTTGGGAGTATAACACTGGATGGGTGGGAGTATAACACGGGATGGTTGGGAGTATAACACGGGATGGTTGGGAGTATAACACTGGATGGTTGGGAGTATAACACTGGATGGGTGGGAGTATAACACTGGATGGTTGGGAGTATAACACTGGATGGTTGGGAGTATAACACTGGATGGGGGGGAGTATAACACTGGATGGTTGGGAGTATAACACTGGATGGTTGGGAGTATAACACTGGATGGTTGGGAGTATAACACTGGATGGTTGGGAGTATAACACTGGATGGTTGGGAGTATAACACTGGATGGTTGGGAGTATAACACTGGATGGTTGGGAGTATAACACTGGATGGGTGGGAGTATAACACGGGATGGTTGGGAGTATAACACTGGATGGTTGGGAGTATAACACTGGATGGTTGGGAGTATAACACTGGATTGGTGGGAGTATAACACGGGATGGTTGGGAGTATAACACGGGATGGTTGGGAGTATAACACGGGATGGGTGGGAGTATAACACGGGATGGTTGGGAGTATAACACGGGATGGTTGGGAGTATAACACTGGATGGTTGGGAGTATAACACTGGATGGGTGGGAGTATAACACTGGATGGTTGGGAGTATAACACGGGATGGTTGGGAGTATAACACTGGATGGTTGGGAGTATAACACTGGATGGGTGGGAGTATAACACTGGATGGTTGGGAGTATAACACTGGATGGTTGGGAGTATAACACTGGATGGGGGGGAGTATAACACTGGATGGTTGGGAGTATAACACTGGATGGTTGGGAGTATAACACTGGATGGTTGGGAGTATAACACTGGATGGTTGGGAGTATAACACTGGATGGTTGGGAGTATAACACTGGATGGTTGGGAGTATAACACTGGATGGTTGGGAGTATAACACTGGATGGGTGGGAGTATAACACGGGATGGTTGGGAGTATAACACTGGATGGTTGGGAGTATAACACTGGATGGGTGGGAGTATAACACGGGATGGTTGGGAGTATAACACTGGATGGTTGGGAGTATAACACGGGATGGTTGGGAGTATAACACTGGAGGGTTGGGAGTATAACACTGGATGGGTGGGAGTATAACGGGTGGGAGTATAACACTAGATGGGTGGGAGTATAACACTGGATGGTTGGGAGTATAACCCTGGATGGTTGGGAGTATAACACTGGATGATTGGGAGTATAACACTGGATGGTTGGGAGTATAACCCTGGATGGTTGGGAGTATAACACTGGATGGTTGGGAGTATAACACTGGATGGGTGGGAGTATAACACGGGATGGTTTGGAGTATAACACTGGATGGTTGGGAGTATAACACGGGATGGTTGGGAGTATAACACGGGATGGTTGGGAGTATAACACTGGACTGTTGGGAGTATAACACTGGATGGGTGGGAGTATAACACGGGATGGTTGGGAGTATAACACGGGATGGTTGGGAGTATAACACTGGATGGTTGGGAGTATAACACTGGATGGGTGGGAGTATAACACTGGATGGTTGGGAGTATAACACTGGATGGTTGGGAGTATAACACTGGATGGGGGGGAGTATAACACTGGATGGTTGGGAGTATAACACTGGATGGTTGGGAGTATAACACTGGATGGTTGGGAGTATAACACTGGATGGTTGGGAGTATAACACTGGATGGTTGGGAGTATAACACTGGATGGTTGGGAGTATAACACTGGATGGTTGGGAGTATAACACTGGATGGTTGGGAGTATAACACTGGATGGGTGGGAGTATAACACGGGATGGTTGGGAGTATAACCCTGGATGGTTGGGAGTATAACACTGGATGGTTGGGAGTATAACACTGGATTGGTGGGAGTATAACACGGGATGGTTGGGAGTATAACACGGGATGGTTGGGAGTATAACACGGGATGGGTGGGAGTATAACACGGGATGGTTGGGAGTATAACACGGGATGGTTGGGAGTATAACACTGGATGGTTGGGAGTATAACACTGGATGGGTGGGAGTATAACACGGGATGGTTGGGAGTATAACACGGGATGGTTGGGAGTATAACACTGGATGGTTGGGAGTATAACACTGGATGGGTGGGAGTATAACACTGGATGGGTGGGAGTATAACACTGGATGGTTGGGAGTATAACACTGAATGGGGGGGAGTATAACACTGGATGGTTGGGAGTATAACACTGGATGGTTGGGAGTATAACACTGGATGGTTGGGAGTATAACACTGGATGGTTGGGAGTATAACACTGGATGGTTGGGAGTATAACACTGGATGGTTGGGAGTATAACACTGGATGGTTGGGAGTATAACACTGGATGGGTGGGAGTATAACACGGGATGGTTGGGAGTATAACAATGGATGGTTGGGAGTATAACACTGGATGGGTGGGAGTATAACACGGGATGGTTGGGAGTATAACACTGGATGGTTGGGAGTATAACACGGGATGGTTGGGAGTATAACACTGGAGGGTTGGGAGTATAACACTGGATGGGTGGGAGTATAACGGGTGGGAGTATAACACTAGATGGGTGGGAGTATAACACTGGATGGTTGGGAGTATAACCCTGGATGGTTGGGAGTATAACACTGGATTATTGGGAGTATAACACTGGATGGTTGGGAGTATAACCCTGGATGGTTGGGAGTATAACACTGGATGGTTGGGAGTATAACACTGGATGGGTGGGAGTATAACACGGGATGGTTGGGAGTATAACACTGGATGGTTGGGAGTATAACACGGGATGGTTGGGAGTATAACACTGGATGGTTGGGAGTATAACACTGGATGGGTGGGAGTATAACGGGTGGGAGTATAACACTAGATGGGTGGGAGTATAACACTGGATGGTTGGGAGTATAACACTGGATGGTTGGGAGTATAACACTGGATGGTTGGGAGTATAACACTGGATGGGTGGGAGTATAACACTGGATGGTTGGGAGTATAACACTGGATGGTTGGGAGTATAACCCTGGATGGTTGGGAGTATAACACTGGATGGTTGGGAGTATAACACTGGATGGTTGGGAGTATAACACTAGATGGGTGGGAGTATAACACTGGATGGTTGGGAGTATAACACTGGATGGTTGGGAGTATAACACTGGATGGGTGGGAGTACAACACAGGGTGGGTGGGAGTACAACACTGGGTGGGTGGGAGTACAACACTGGGTGGATGGGAGTACAACACTGGGTGGGTGGGAGTATAACACTGGGTGTGTGGGAGTATAACACTGGGTGGGTGGGAGTATAACACTGGATGGGTGGGAGTATAACACTGGATGGGTGGGAGTATAACACTGGATGGGTGGGAGAATAACACCTGATGGGTGGGAGTATAACACGGGATGGGTGTGTGTAAAACACTGGATGGGTGGGAGTATAACACTGGATGGGTGGGAGAATAACACCTGATGGGTGGGAGTATAACACTGGATGTATGGGAGAATAACACCTGATGGGTGGGAGTATAACACTGGATGGGTGAGAGTATAACACGGGATGGGTGGATGTTTATATCCAGCAGCATACCACCCTGCAAAACACTGCTGGCTTGCTTCTGAAGCTAAGCAGGGTTGGTCTTGGTCAGTCCCTGGATGGGAGACCAGATGTTGCTGGAAGTGGTGTCGGAGGGCCAGTAGGAGGCCCTCTTTCCTCTGGTTTAAAAAATATCCCAATGCCCCAGGGCAGTGATTGGGGACACTGCCCTGTGTAGGGTGCCGTCTTTCGTATGGGAGGTTAAACGGGTGTCCCGACTCTCTGCGGTCATTAATGATCTCATGGCACTTATCGTAAGAGTAGTGGTGTTAACCCTGGTGTCCTGGCTTAATTGGCCATCAAACCATCACGGTCACCTAATAATCCCCAATTACAATTGGCTCATTCATCACCCTCCTCTCCCCTGTAAGTATTCCCCAGGTCGTTGCTTCAAATGAGAATGTTCTCAGTCAACTTACCTGGTAAAATAACAAATAAATAACACGTCATGGTTGGGCGTATAACATGAACGTCTAGCAGCTCAAAGTTTGCGAAATCAAGTGTCATCACGGACAGCTGTAGAATGTGTACTAATAGCAACTTTTAAACTACTTACGACTGTAAATTATATTCTAACCCATACAGGCCATTTAAAAGCTATGTGTGTCCAAACTTCTAATCTGTATGACAATGATGACATTCTAAGATGGCAGAAAGATTGTCAGAACGGTTCAGTAAGTTGTGCCCTGTGAAAGGATGTGGATTTTCCACAATAGTGATCCTTTATAGGCTCTACAAATCTCAATTGACACATGTATCTAGTATCCTGATCTATTAACCCGACTAGTAACCTGATGTAGTATCCTGATCTAGTAACCTGATCTAGTAACCTGATTGAGTAATCTGATCGAGTAGCCTAGTCTAGTAACCTGATCTAGTAACCTGATCTAGTAGCCTGACTAGTGGCCTGACTAGTATCCTCAAGAATCCTTGATGCCCTTCCAGACTCCCTCCGCCTACCCAAAGATGTCAGAGTACAAAAATCAGTTAACCACCTAACTGAGGAACTCAATTTAACCTTGCGTAATACCCTAGATGCAGTCACACCCCTAAAAACTAAAAACATTTGTCATAAGAAACTAGCTCCCTGGTATACAGAAAATATCCGAGCTCTGAAGCAAGCAACCCGAAAATTGGAACGGAAATGGCGCTCCACCAAACTGGACGTCTTCCGACTAGCTTGGAAAGACAGTACCGTGCAGTATCGAAGATCATCCGATTTTTCCAACTTAATTGAGGAAAATAAGAACAATCCAAAATGTATTGTTGATACTGTTGCAAAGCCAACTAAAAAGCAGCATTCCCCAAGAGAGGATGGCTTTCACTTCAGCAGTGATAAATTCATGAACTTCTTTGACGAAAAGGTAATGATCGTTAGAAAGTAAATTATGGACTCTTCAAATCTGTGTATTCCTCCAAAGCTCAGTTGTCCTGAGTCTGCACAACTCTACCAGGACCTAGGATCAAGGGAGACACTCAAGTTTTTCATACTATATCTCTTGACACATTGATGAAAATAATCATGGCCTCTAAACCTTCAAGCTGCATACTGGACCCTATTCGAACTAAACTACATAAGAGCTGCTTCCTGTGCTTGGCCCTCCTATGTTGAACATAATAAATGTCTCTCTATCCACCAGATGTGCACCAAACTCACTAAAAGTGGCAGTAATAAAGCCTCTCTTGAAAAAGCCTAACCTTGACCCAGAAAATATTAAAAACTATCGGCCTATATCGAATCTTCCATTCCTCTCAACATTTTTAGAAAAAGCTGTTGAGCAGCAACTCACTGCCTTCCAGAAGACAAACAATGTATACAAAATGCTTCAGTCTGGTTTTAGACCCCATCATAGCACTGAGATTGCACTTGTGAAGATGGTAAATTACCTTTTAATGACATCAGACCGAGGCTCTGCATCTGTCCTCGTGCTCCTAGACCTTATTGCTGCTTTTGATACCATCGATCACCACATTCTTTTGGAGAGATTGGAAACCCAAAGTGGTCTACACGGACAAGTTCTGGCCTGGTTTGGATCTTATCTGTCGGAAAGATATCAGTGTGTCTCTGTAGATGGTTTGTACTAACAAATCAACTGTAAATTTCAGTGTTCCTCAAGGCTCTGTTTTAGGACCACTATTGTTTTCACTATATATTTTACCTCTTGGTGATGTTATTCGGAAACATAATGTTAACATTCACTGCTATGCCGATGACACACAGCTGTACATTTCAATGAAACATGGTGAAGCCCCAAAATTGCCATCCCTGGAAGCCTGTGTTTTAGACATAAGGAAGTGGATGGCGGTAAATGCTCTACTTTTATACTCTGACAAAACAGAGATGCTAGTTATTGGTCCCAAGACAAAGAGATCTTCTGTTGATCTTACAATGAATCTTGATGGTTTACAGTTGTCTCAAATAAAACTGAAAGATCTCGGCGTTAATCTGGACCCTGATCTCTTTTGACATACATACCAAGACTGTTTCAAGGACAGCTTTTTCCGTCTACGTAATATTGCACATATCAGAATCTTTCTGTAAAAAATGATGCAGAAAAATTAATCCATGCTCTTGTCACTTCAAGATTAGACTACTGCAATGCACTACTTTCCGGCTACCCGGATAAAGCACTAAATAAACTTCAGTTAGTGGTAAATACGGCTGCTAGAATCCTGACTAGAACCAAAAAAATGTGATCATATTACTCCAGTACTCTCTACACTGGCTTCCTGTTAAGGCTAGGGCTGATTTCAAGGTTTTACTGCTAACCTACAAAGCATTACATGGGCTTGCTCCTACCGATCTTTCCGATTTGGTCCTGCCGTACATACCTACACGTACGCAATGGTCAGAAGACGCAGGCCTCCTTTCTGTCCCGAGAATTTCTAAGCAAACAGCTGGAGGCAGGGCTTTCTCCTATAGAGCTCCATTTTTATGGAATGGTCTGCCTATCCATGTGAAAGATGCAGATTCAGTCTCAAACTTTAAGTCATTATTGGATACTCATCTCTTCAGTGGGTCGGGTCATATGATCTAGTGTACTCTGGCCCTGGAGTGTGAAGGTGAACGGAAAGGCACTGGAGCAACGAACCGCCCTTGCTGTCTCCACCTGGCCGGTTCCCCTCTCTCCACTGGGATTCTCTGCCTCTAACCCTATTACAGGGGCTGAGTCACTGGCTTACTGGAGATCTTCCATGCTGTCCATAGGAGGGGTGTGTCACTTGAGGGTGTTGGCGCCCCCCCTTGACCTACCTAGCTGACTATGACTGAGATATGGCCCACCTAGCTGACTATGACTGAGATATGGCCCACCTAGCTGACTATGACTGAGATATGACCCACCTAGCTGACTATGACTGAGATATGACACACCTAGCTGACTATGACTGAGATATGGCCCACCTAGCTGACTCTGACTGAGATATGGCCCACCTAGCTGACTATGACTGAGATATGACCCACCTAGCTGACTATGACTGAGATATGGCCCACCTAGCTGACTATGACTGAAATATGACCCACCTAGCTGTCTGTAAATACAAACTGTGTTTATTGTAGTCTTCGCTATACTGTCTATAAATAAATGATTCTGTAGACTGATAATCTACACAGTATTTTCATCAATACTGACACACTGACACCATCCATCCATCCATCCATCCATCCATCCATCCATCCATCCATCCATCCATCCATCCATCCATCCATCCCATCCAACCAGTGTCTTAGAGATGTCAGAATGACTTAGCAGATTTAACATTGGTCAAACAGAGGAAGGCAGCAGCAGTTTCCCTTTCCCCTCCCTGCATCAGTCCCGTACAGACAGCCAGCCTTCTATGTAAAGCTGTAACCCAGACCACACCTCCGTGGGCGGGGCCAGGGCAGCCTGGGCAGGAAGGGTATAAAGCCAGTAGGATTCCAGTTTCACTACAACAGGAGACAGCAGGTAGGAGAAGACGCCACAGACGGAACAGACCATATACTACTGTAGTGTACCTTTACAAGGTGAGAGAACTACTACTGCTGCTAGTAAACTAGTAGTCTACTTCCCTATTACGTTAGTATTCATGTTGTATTTAGAGTTGGAAATGTGACGCCAGGTGAACATTGTGGTTTTAGGATGGAAATGTGGTAACGTTCTTTGTCTTTTATACACAACACAACAGCAATACTTTCATGTAGACTTGCAACATTTACAATATTTATAATGATCGGTGAACTGATGCTTATCTAAATCTCTGTGCTTTCTGTTCCTTTACACCGACTCTACTCTCCACTCCACTTCCTGTTTCTATCTGCCTCTACCAGGTGTTGTTGACTAGAAACATAGAGAGAGAGGGAGGGAAGAAGGGGGGAGGAGAGAGACAGAGAGAGAAAGGGAGTGAGGGAGGGAGACAGAGAGAGAGCGCGGGAAGGGGGAGGAAGAGAGATAAAGAAAGAGAGATAGAGTGGTGTGTTTCCTGTGTTGTTTGTTACCTGGAAACAGTCCTCCAGAGACTCAGTCATGTTCGGATTTTCAGGAGACTTCTGTCACCGGTGGACCTGAGGCCTTTAAATGTTTAATAGTTGCTGCTGGGAGGTGCCAAGTCATCTTAAATGGCACCCTATTCCCTATATAGTGCACTCGTTTTTGACCAGAAGTAGTACACTATATAGGGAATAGGGTGCAATTTGGGAGGCAAACCTTGGTGTACCTGACACTACATTGACCAATCAATTTGGTTTTTGTAACATTACACACGGACACTCAGCTATGTGGTGTATGTAACCTGCCCCCCCATGTGCAGTGAGCTGCATTGATGGTAAAACAAGGGGGTTTGTAAGGACACAGTCTGGGGAACAGTTTAATCAAACAGCTGTTAGTGCTATCCCTATCTCCATTCTGTTGTTCTGGTCTAACTCCAGACCATATGGTGTGTGTGTGTGTGCGTGTGTGCGTGTGTGCGTGCGTGTGTGTGTGTGTGTGTGTGTGCGTGTGTGTGTGTGTGTGCGTGTTTGTGCGTGTGTGTGTGTGTGTGTGCGTGTGTGTGTGTGTGT
The DNA here is from genome assembly GCF_057628025.1 of Oncorhynchus mykiss. Taxonomy (NCBI): domain Eukaryota; kingdom Metazoa; phylum Chordata; class Actinopteri; order Salmoniformes; family Salmonidae; genus Oncorhynchus; species Oncorhynchus mykiss. The sequence continues at coordinate 1,388,314 of NC_143046.1, read as the reverse complement.
GTGTGTGCGTGTGTGTGTGTGTGTGTGTGTGTGTGTGTGTGCGAGTGTGTGTGTGTGTGTTGCAGGAGCCATGGTGAAGTGTGTAGCCGTAATTCTGTCAGGGTGTGGAGTCTATGATGGGACTGAGATCCACGAGGCGTCAGCTGTACTGGTCCACCTCAGCAGGGCCGGAGCTAAGGTAAGGGTTGTCTACATTAGGGTTACGGCCTAAGGTAAGGGTGGTCTACATTAGGGGTAGGGGCTAAGGTAAGGGTGGTCTACATTAGGGTTGGAGCTAAGGTAAGGGTAGTCTACATTAGGGTTAGGGGCTAAGGTAAGGGTGGTCTACATTAGGGTTAGGGGCTAAGGTAAGGGTGGTCTACATTAGGGTTAGGGGCTAAGGTTAAGGGTGGTCTACATTAGGGCTGTAGATAAGGTAAGGGTGGTCTACGTTAGAGTTAGGGGCTAAGGTAAGGGTGGTCTACATTAGGGTTAGGGGCTAAGGTAAGGGTGGTCTACATTAGGGTTAGGGCCTAAGGTAAGGGTGGTCTACATTAGGGTTAGGATTAGGGGCTAAGGTAAGGGTGGTCTACATTAGGGTTAGGGGCTAAGGTAAGGATGGTCAAAATTAGGGTTAGGGGCTAAGGTAAGGGTGGTCTACATTAGGGTTAGGGGCTAAGGCAAGGGTGGTCTACATTAGGGTTAGGGGCTAAGGTAAGGATGGTCTAAATTAGGGTTAGGGGCTAAGGTAAGGGTGGTCTACATTAGGGCCGGAGCTAAGGTAAGGGTGGTCTACATTAGGGTTAGGGCCTAAGGTAAGGGTGGTCTACATTAGGGTTAGGGGCTAAGGCAAGGGTGGTCTACATTAGGGATAGGGGCTAAGGTAAGTGTAGTCTACGTTAGGGTTAGGGGCTAAGGTAAGGGTGGTCTTCGTTAGGGTTATGACTGGAGCTAAGGTAAGGGTGGTCTACGTTAGGGTTAGGGGCTAAGGTAAGGGTGGTCTACATTAGGGTTAGGGGCTAAGGTAAGGATGGTCTACATTAGGGTTAGCGGCTAAGGTAAGGGTGGTCTACGTTAGGGTTAGGGGCTAAGGTAAGGGTGGTCTACATTAGGGTTAGGGGCTAAGGCAAGGGTGGTCTATGCTAGGGTTAGGTGCTAAGGTAAGGGTTGTCTACATTAGGGTTAGGGGCTAAGGTAAGTGTAGTCTGCGTTAGGGTTAGGGGCTAAGGTAGGGGTGGTCTACGTTAGGGTTAGGGGCTAAGGTAAGGGTGGTCTTCATTAGGGTTATGACTGGAGCTAAGGTAAGGGTGGTCAACTTTAGGGTTAGGGGCTAAGGTAAGGGTAGTCTACGTTAGGGTTAGGGACTAAGGTAAGGGTGGTCTACATTAGGGTTAGGGCCTAAGGTAAGAGTGGTCTACGTTAGCGTTAGGGGCTAAGGTAAGGGTGGTCTACATTAGGGTTAGGGGCTAAGGTAGGGGTGGTCTACGTTATTCTTAGGAGCTAAGGTAAGGGTGGTCTACATTAGGGTTATGGGCTAAGGTAAGGGTGGTCTACGTTAGGGTTAGGGGCTAAGGTAAGGGTAGTCTAAATTAGGGTTAGGGGCTAAGGTAAGGGTGGTCTACGTTAGGGTTAGGTGCTAAGGTAAGGGTTGTCTCCATTAGGGTTAGGGGCTAAGGCAAGGGTGATCTACATTAGGGTTAGGGGCTAAGGTAAGTGTAGTCTACGTTAGGGTTAGGGGCTAAGGTAAGGGTGGTCTTCGTTAGGGTTATGACTGGAGCTAAGGTAAGGGTGGTCTACGTTAGGGTTACGGGCTAAGGTAAGTGTGGTCTACATTAGGGCTGGAGCTAAGGTAAGGGTTGTCTCCATTAGGGTTAGTGGCTAAGGCAAGGGTGGTCTAAATTAGGTTTAGGGGCTAAGGTAAGCGTAGTCTACGTTAGGGTTAGGGGCTAAGGTAAGGGTGGTCTACGTTAGGGTTAGGGGCTAAGGTAAGGGTGGTCATCATTAGGGGAAGAGCTAAGGTAAGGGTGGTCTACATTAGGGTTAGGACCTAAGGTAAGGTTGGTCTACATTAGGGTTAGGGGCTAAGGTAAGGGTGGTCTACATTAGGGTTAGGACCTAAGGTAAGGGTGGTCTACGTTAGGGTTAGGGGCTAAGGTAAGGGTAGTCTCCATTAGGGTTAGGGGCTAAGGTAAGGGTGGTTTACATTAGGGTTAGGGGCTATGGTAAGGGTAGTCTACGTTAGGCTTAGAGGCTAAGGTAGGGTGGTTTACATTAGGGTTAGGGGCTATGGTAAGGGTGGTCTACATTAGGGTTAGGGACTAAGGTAAGGATGGTCTACGTTAGGGTTAGCGGCTAAGGTAAGGGTGGTCTACGTTAGGGTTAGGGGCTAAGGTAAGGGTGTTCTACATTAGGGTTAGGGGCTAAGGCAAGGGTGGTCTACGTTAGGGTTAGGTGCTAAGGTAAGGTTTGTCTAAATTAGGGTTAGGGGCTAAGGTAAGGGTAGTCTACATTAGGCGCTAAGGTAAGGGTGGTCTACGTTAGGGTTAGGGGCTAAGGTAAGGGCTGTCTTGGTTAGGGTTATGACTGGAGCTAAGGTAAGGGTGGTCGACATTAGGGTTAGGGCCTACGGTAAGGGTGGTCATCATTAAGGTTAGGACCTAAGGTAAGGGTGGTCTACGTCAGTGTTAGGGGCTAAGGTAAGGGTGGTCTACATTAGGGTTAGGGGCTAAGGTAAGGATGGTCTACGTTAGGGTTAGCGGCTAAGGTAAGGGTGGTCTACGTTAGGTTTAGGGGCTAAGGTAAGGGTGGTCTACATTAGGGTTAGGGGATAAGGCAAGGGTGGTCTACGCTAGGGTTAGGTGCTAAGGTAAGGGTTGTCAACATTAGGGTTAGGGGCTAAGGCAAGGGTGGTCTACATTAAGGTTAGGGGCTAAGGTAAGTGTAGTCTGCGTTAGGGTTAGGGGCTAAGGTAAGGGTGGTCTTCGTTAGGGTTATGACTGGAGCTAAGGTAAGGGTGGTCAACGTTAGGGTTAGGGGCTAAGGTAAGGGTAGTCTACGTTAGGGTTAGGGGCTAAGGTATGGGTGGTCTACATTAGGGTTAGGGCCTAAGGTAAGGGTGGTCTTCATTAGGGCTATAGCTAAGGTAAGGGTGGTCTACATTAGGGTTAGGACCTAAGGTAAGGGTGGTCTACGTTAGCGTTAGGGGCTAAGGTAAGGGTGGTCTACATTAGGGTTAGGGGCTAAGGTAAGGGTGGTCTACGTTAGTCTTAGGAGCTAAGGTAAGGGTGGTCTACGTTAGGGTTACGGGCTAAGATAAGGGTGGTCTACATCAGGGATCGGGACTAAGGTAAGGATGGTCTACATTAGGGTTAGGGGCTAAGGTAAGGGTGATCTACATTAGGGTTAGGGGCTAAGGTAATTGTGGTCTACATTAGGGTTAGGGACTGAGGTAAGGATGGTCTACGTTAAGGTTAGCGGCTAAGGTAAGGGTGGTCTACATTAGGGCTGGCGCTAAGGTAAGGGTTGTCTAAATTAGTGTTAGGTGCTAAGGTAAGGGTGGTCTACATTAGGGTTAGGGGCAAGGGTAAGGATGGTCTACATTAGGGTTAGGGGCTAAGGTAAGGGTGGTCAACATTGGGGCTGGAGCTAAGGTAAGGGTAGTCTACATTAGGGTTAGGGCCTAAGGTAAGGGTGGTCTACATTAGGGTTAGTGGCGAAGGTAAGGGTTGTTTTCATTATGGTTACGACTGGAGCTAAGGTAAGGGTGGTCTACATTGGGGTTAGGGGCTAAGGTAAGGGTGGTCTACATTAGGGTTAAGGGCTTTGGTAAGGGTGGTCTACATTAGGGTTATGGCTGGGACTAAGGTAAGGGTGGTCTACATAAGGGTTAGGGCTAAGGTAAGGGTGGTCAACATTAGGGCTGGGGCTAATAGAAGATATTAGTCTCTAACATCCTACCCCTCCTCACTCCTCCCCTCTTCTTCTCCCCCTCTCCTCCCCCTCCTCTCCTCTCCTCTCTTCTCCTCCCCATGTTCTAACCTTCTCCCACCTCTCACCTCCTCTCCTAACCCCCCCTCCACCTCTTCTTCACTCCTCTCCTCTTACCTCCTCTCCTAACCCCTCCGCCTCCCCATCCTCTCTTCTCCTCTCTTCTCTTCCCCCTCTCCTCCCCCTCCACTCCTCTCCTCTCCTGTCCTCCGCCTCCCCATCCTCTCCTCTCCTCCCTTCTCCTCCCCCGTCCTCACTCCTCCCCTCTTCTCCTCCCCCTCTCCTCCACCTCCTCTCCCCTCCTCTCTCCTCCTCTCCTAACCCCTCCACCGCCTCCTCTTCACTCCTCTCCTCTCCTCCACCCTCCTCCGCCTCCCCATCCTCTCCTCTCCTCTCTTCTCCTCCCCCTCCTCCCTCCTCTCGCCTCCTCGCCTAACCCCTCATCCGCCTCCTCTTCACTCCTCTCCTCTCCTCCACCCTCCTCCGCCTCCCCATCCTCTCCTCTCTTCTCTCTCCTCCCCCTCTCCTCCCCCTCCTCACTCCTCCTCTCTTCTCCTCCCCTTCCTCTCCCCTTCCATCTCCCAGGTCCAGATGTTTGCCCCCAACGAGGACCAAATGCATGTAGTGAACCACTGTGAGGGGAAACCCACGGCTGAGAAACGCAACGTCCTGGAGGAGAGTGCTCGAATCGCCCGCGGCGATGTGTCTGACCTTGCCGAGCTAGAGATCACCGCCTTCGACGCCCTCGTTATCCCAGGTGAGCATTACTCCTTCATCTAGCACCAGCACATTGATAATATGATACTGGTACTGACTAACACAGTCCTGTCTTAATATTTTATCAGTAAACACTTTATCATCTCTCCTTTATTCTATATCTCTCTTACTATATCATCTCTCCTTTATTCTATATCTCTGTTACTATATCATCTCTCCTTTATTCTATATATCTGTTACTATATCATCTCTCCTTTATGCTATATCTCTGTTACTATATCATCTCTCGTTTATGCTATATCTCTGTTACTATATCATCTCTCCTTTAATCTATATCTCTGTTACTATATCATCTCTCCTTTATTCTATATCTCTGTTACTATATCATCTCTCCTTTATGCTATATCTCTGTTACTATATCACCACTCCTTTTTTCTATATCTCTGTTACTATATCATCTCTACTTTATGCTATATCTCTGTTACTATATCATCTCCCCTTTATTCTATATCTATGTTACTATATCATCTCTCCTTTATTCTATATCTCTGTTACTATATCATCTCTACTTTATGCTATATCTCTGTTACTATATCATCTCCCCTTTATTCTATATCTCTGTTTCTATATCATTTCTCCTTTAATCTATCTCTGTTACTATATCATCTCCCCTTTATTCTATATCTCTGTTACTATATCATCTCTCCTTTATTCTATATATCTGTTACTATATCATATCCCTTTTATGCTATATCTCTGTTACTATATCATCTCTCCTTTATTCTATATCTCTGTTACTATATCATCTCTCCTTTATGCTATATCTCTGTTACTATATCATCTCTCCTTTATTCTATATCTCTGTTACTATATAATCTCTCCTTTATGCTATATATCTGTAACTATATCATCTCCCTTTTATGCTATATCTCTGTTACTATATCATCTCTCCTTTATGCTATATCTCTGTTACTATATCATCTCCCCTTTTATGCTATATCTCTGTTACTATATCATCTCCCTTTTATGCTATATCTCTGTTACTATATCATCTCTCCTTTATGCTATATCTCTGTTACTATATCATCTCCCTTTTATGCTATATCTCTGTTACTATATCATCTCTCCTTTATGCTATATATCTGTTACTATATCATCTCCCTTTTATGCTATATCTCTGTTACTATATCATCTCTCCTTTATGCTATATATCTGTTACTATATCATCTCCCTTTTATGCTATATCTCTGTTACTATATCATCTCTCCTTTATGCTATATCTCTGTTAATATATAATCACTCTTTCACTATGACTTCATTTCAATCATTCCACTCCCATCAACCCCAAACATGACCAAACCACTGGTCTCCGCGGTGCTCCTCACAACTGAACTGTGTTTTGTTTTGCAGGTGGTTTTGGCGTGGCTAAAAATCTGTCTGACTGGGCTGTGAAGGGGAAGGAGTTCACGGTTCAACCCCAAGTAGAGAAGCTGATTAAGGGGTTCCACGCTGCAGGCAAGCCCCTGGCTATGTGCTGCATCTCCCCTGTCCTAGCTGCTAAGGCCCTGCCGGGGTGTGAGATCACCGTGGGACAGGACAAGGAGTGTGAGAGGTGAGTTACAATGTCTCAGTTGTGTGTGTGTGTGTGTGTGTGTGTGTGTGTGTGTGTGCTGATATGTTTTAACAGACAAAGCAGTATGTTTTTAACCCTGCTGCTTTTCTTCTCCCTCCTGCCACTAGATGGCCCCATGCCCAGACGGCAACTTCCATGAAGGAGCTGGGCTGTAAACACGTGAATAAGAAAGTGGGGGAGGTCCACATCGATGTGAAGAACAAGCTGGTCACCTCCTCCGCCTTCATGTGTAACGCTCCCATACATGAGGTGTTTGACGGGGTGGGCGTCATGGTTACAGAACTGCTCAAACTGGCCTAGGACACGTCTGAGATTCAGAATACTGATTAGCTGTGCTTCTCAAAAGGCACTCTGTTCCCTTTATAGTGCTGATGTGATCTTCTCAAAAGACACCCTGCTCCCTTTATAGTGCTGATGTGATCTTCCCAAAAGGCACCCTGTTCCCTTTATAGTGCTGATGTGATCTTCTCAAAAGACACCCTGTTCCCTTTATAGTGCTGATGTGATCTTCCCAAAAGGCACCCTGTTTCCTTTATAGTGCTGATGTGACCTTGCCAAAAGACGGGAATAGGGAGCTATTTGGGAAGTGACCTCACGATCATGTTTGTTGTTGTTGTTGTTGTTGTTGTTTGTTTACCTGGAGACCCTCCTGATGGGAATGTAATGGACACACAGAAGAAGATAGTGTTTCTGTTGCTTCATCTGTCTGACTGTGGGATGACTTGTGTTTTTATCAACCTCGTAATAAAAGTACAACCAAATTCTGGAATGAACGACTTCTCATTTGATTAGTTTTTTCAGCTGACCACTAGGTTTTTATATGGTATATTATTGTCATACGGGGTTATGAACAGCTCGTTCTTTCTCTGTGTATTTAGCATACAGGTTAGATTGACAGAGTACATCCAGTTGGCACATAGTGGGGAATTCCCACCCGAGTTAAGCGGGTAAATGGAATGGAATTCACTTTTATGCACTTTTCTCTCTACACAGCAAATTGCCCCGTGTTGATTTTTCAGTGTAACATTTATAGTGTTGATTCAGGAATTAAATTCACTCTGTAAAATAACCCCCAGTCTTGGAGTTAATAACCCTGGGTTGCTCGTCTTTTCAGTTCACTGCAGCTAGTTCGCTGCACACTCAAACTGGACAGTTTTATCTCAAGTCTCTTCATTCAAAGACTCAATCGTGGACACTCTTAATGACAGTTGTGGCTGCTTTGCGCAATGCATTGATGTCTTCTACCTTCTTGCCCTTTGTGCTGTCGCTGTACATTTCAAAGTGCTGAACAAATGGTTATATTGACTACGTCCGTCGTCGCTCGCTCATTAATGTCTTAATCGAAATTTCGGATTGCCTCTTATCCACTTGTCGTAGCCTTTTGCCATAGTTTGTACATCTCAATTGTCAGTAGAAACCACATTTGTTTAAGCAAGTCAGTCATATCTGCTATGTTTTTTTAAAAGGCAGTAAATGACTGAAGTGTCTGGCTGCCAGACAAGGCTTGTGGTGGATGAATCAGAATTAGTTGGGTAACATAGATGATTAAGATGTCTTGTCTGCATAATATGCTTATGTGATATACGTGTTATTAGAATGTATACCTTTGGTCTCTGGTGTTGGCAGTTGTATTTCTTCCCTCCGCTGGGGCTCAGTCACCTGGGGGCTCAGTCACCTGGGGCTCAGTCACCTGGGGCTCAGTCACCTGGGGCTCAGTCACCTGGGGCTCAGTCACCTGGGGCTCAGTCACCTGGGGCTCAGTCACCTGGGGGCTCAGTCACCTGGGGGCTCAGTCACCTGGGGCTCAGTCACCTGGGGCTCAGTCACCTGGGGGCTCAGTCACCTGGGGCTCAGTCACCTGGGGCTCAGTCACCTGGGGCTCAGTCACCTGGGGGCTCAGTCACCTGGGGCTCAGTCACCTGGGGGCTCAGTCACCTGGGGCTCAGTCACCTGGGGCTCAGTCACCTGGGGCTCAGTCACCTGGGGGCTCAGTCACCTGGGGCTCAGTCACCTGGGGCTCAGTCACCTGGGGGCTCAGTCACCTGGGGCTCAGTCACCTGGGGCTCAGTCACCTGAATGTGTCTACCTATTCTTAAACCATGTGAAGGGGTGGCGGTGGCTAGGAAAAACTCCCTAGAAAGGCCAAAACCTAGGAAGAAACCTAGAGAACCAGGCTATGTGGGGTGGCCAGTCCAGTTCAAATGTTCATAAATGACCAGCATGGTCAAATAATAATAATCACATAATAATCACAGGCAGAACAGTTGAAACTGGAGCAGCAGCACGGCCATGTGGACTGGGGACAGCAAGGAGTCATCATGTCAGGTAGTCCTGAGGCATGGTCCTAGGGCTCAGGTCCTATGAGAGAGCGAAAGAAAGAGAGAAAGAGAGAATTTGAGAGAGCATACTTAAATTCACACAGGACACCGGATAGGACAGGAGAAGTACTCCAGATATAACAAACTGACCCTAGCCTGACCCTAGCCCCCCGACACATAAACTACTGCAGCATAAATACTGAATGCTGAGACAGAAGGGGTCAGGAGAAACTGTGGCCCCATCCGAGGACACCCCCGGACAGGGCCAAACAGGCAGGATATAACCCCACCCACTTTGGCAAAGCACAGCCCCCACACCACTAGAGGGATATCTTCAACCACCAACTTACCATCCTGAGACAAGGCCGAGTATAGCCCACAAAGACCTCCGCCACGGCACAACCCAAGGGGGGGGGCGCCAACCCAGACAGGAAGATCACATCAGTGACTCAACCCACTCAAGTGACGCACCCCTCCTAGGGACGGTATGAAAGAGCCCTAGTAAGCCAGTGACTCAGCCCCTGTAATAGGGTTAGAGGCAGAGAATCCCAGTGGAAAGAGGGGAACAGGCCAGGCAGAGACAGCAAGGGCGGTTCGTTGCTCCAGAGCCTTTCCGTTCACCTTTACACTCCTGGGCCAGACTACACTCAATCATATAGAGATATAGAGATATAGAGATGAGTCTTCAGTAAAGACTTAAAGGTTGAGACCGAGTCTGCGTCTCTCACATGGGTAGGCAGACCATTCCATAAAAATGGAGCTCTGTAGGAGAAAGCCCTGCCTCCACCTGTTTGCTTAGAAATTCTAGGGACAATTAGGAGGCCTGCGTCTTGTGACCGTAGCGTACGTGTAGGTATGTACGGCAGGACCAAATCGGAAAGATAGGTAGGAGCAAGCCCATGTACTGCTTTGTAGGTTAGCAGTAAAACCTTGAAATCAGCCCTAGCCTTGACAGGAAGCCAGTGTATGGAGGCTAGCACTGGAGTAATATGATCAAATGTTTTGGTTCTAGTCAGGATTCTAGCAGCCGTATTTAGCACTAACCATGTGTATGTAATAAATAAAATGTGAATTGATTTGATGTGATTTGTCATGGAAAGAGTAAGTGTTCTTAATATTTTGTACACTCAATGTATGTGATGTATTATCATTAACGGTTACATTTTATTGATAACATTTGCCTACATTAGGAACTCCCTTGGTGAAGTCCACAGGACTGAAAATTAGCAAATTCAACATACATGTCTCTATCACTATCACTGACACATACAGATCAGTGGTAACAATACAATTCACTGGAAAAGGCAATGCACACCGGGAAATTATACTCCAGGTGTGCCTTATTGGGGGCATGGCTTTCAAATTGTTATTTTTGGCCACCCGTGAGAGGCAGTGTTGTATCAGTTTAGCTGGATATGCTTGCGCTAATTTACATTTATAATGTCTGCTGCCGGTTCTGATGTCTTAAATGTTTACATAAGAGCATGTAGCAATAAAGACTTGTGAGTGTAGTTTGTAATGTCCTTAACTCAACATTGACCTTGTCAAGAAATACGGACCTCTTGATGTAGTGTTTAAAACTACTATATGAGGTGTTATTGTAGAACTCCATTGGGGTAAACAATAAACACTTCCTGGTGTTAAAACTACTATATGAGGTGTTATTACATAACACTGAAAGTGTTAATGCCCTAACACAGACAAAGTGTAACAGCATCAGCACTGAGTACAGTGTTAATTTAACACTCAAAAGTTTGGACCGTATAGACACTGGCCCAATTTTAAATGTAACACTGTTAGGGTTCATGTGAATTAGGCAAGTCAGTTAAGAACAAATTCTTAATTACAATGACGGTCTACACCGGCCAAACCCGGACGATGCTGGGCCAATTGTGTTCCGCCCTATGGGACTCCCAAACGTGCTAATATTGTACTGTCACTAAGTTTGATCATATTTATTTTAGTTATAAGAAATGTGAAAACTTTAGCAAGTCGTTTATCATTTGATTGTTACTATATTTAGAAATAATATCCATCATTTCAAGCCCTATTGCCCCAGTTTTGTTGAATCTGAAAAAATCTATGATTTTCATCATATTTGTACAATGTACATCAGCAATTTCTAACTATTTTAACCAGGAAGTGTCACGACTTCGACCGACGGTGGCTCCCCTTCCCGTTCGGGTGGCGCTCGGCGGTCGTCGTCGCCGGCCTACTAGCTGCCACTGATTCTTTCCTCCCCCTCCTTATGTGTTTATTGAGTACACCTGTTTTGAGTTGAGTATAATTAGTGAGGCTTTATTAGTCAGCCGGCCCGCCTGGTTCTTTGTGAGGGATTGATTATTGTGACCTTCTGTTTTGTATGTAGAGGAGCGTGTTCCTGGTCGTATATTTTGGTTGTGAGCACCCTGTGTTGCGTTTTTTGGACATTAAATAGCACTACCTCGCACTCTCTGTTTCCTGCGTCTGACTCCACACCCACGACACCCGGAGCGTTACAGGAAGGGGATTTCCAGACCTTTCTAAAGCTACGCAGCATCACCCGTTATTGTTTGTAGCCTCCTCGTGAAAAATAATGATGTTTGGGTAAGTTTATTTAGGTGGAAATCTACATGTTGCCCTTTCATTCAACTGGTTAAAATCCCAATCCCAGAATCTTTTACAAATGAAACATAGTTTGATACAAAGTAAGGCCCACCAAGTTCCACAGAGAAAGATGCCAGTGTATAGTGAGATGGTTTATTCAACACGTAAATCACAATACGACACATGAAGAGGTAATATAGCATGAAGTCCCAGATACATTAGCTTACATGTTCATACAGCATTTAATTAGTCCTCCATTCACATTTTATACATGTAATTATTATCATTATCAATGCACTAAAATAACAGGTCAGCTCAGGTCACCTTCAGAGTGGCTCGCCTTTTTGTTCACTCTACAGAAACAGGAGATGGACTCCTGCCCTATGGGCCGTTCTGGTCCACTCTACAGAAACAGGAGATGGACTCCTTCCCTACGGGCCGTTCTGGTTCACTCTACAGAAACAGGAGATGGACTCCTGCCCTATGGGCCGTTCTGGTCCACTCTACAGAAACAGGAGATGGACTCCTGCCCTATGGGCCATTCTGGTTCACTCTACAGAAACAAGAGATGGACTCCTGCCCTATGGGCCGTTCTGGTTCACTCTACAGAAACAGGAGACGAACTCCTGCCCTACAGGCCGTTCTGGTTCACTCTACAGAAACAGGAGATGGACTCCTGCCCTATGGGCCGTTCTGGTTCACTCTACAGAAACAAGAGATGGACTCCTGCCCTACAGGCCGTTCTGGTTCACTCTACAGAAACAGGAGATGGACTCCTGCCCTATGGGCCGTTCTGGTTCACTCTACAGAAACAGGAGATGGACTCCTGCCCTACGGGCCGTTCTGGTTCACTCTACAGAAACAGGAGATGGACTCCTGCCCTATGGGCCGTTCTGGTTCACTCTACAGAAACAAGAGATGGACTCCTGCCCTATGGGCCGTTCTGGTCCACTCTACAGAAACAGGAGATGGACTCCTGCCCTATGGGCCGTTCTGGTTCACTCTACAGAAACAGGAGATGGACTTCTGCCCTATGGGCTGTTCTGGTCCACTCTACAGAAACAGGAGATGGACTCCTGCCCTATGGGCCGTTCTGGTTCACTCTACAGAAACAGGAGATGGACTCCTGCCCTACGGGCCGTTCTGGTTCACTCTACAGAAACAGGAGATGGACTCCTGCCCTATGGGCCGTTCTGGTTCACTCTACAGAAACAGGAGATAGACTCAAGTCCAACCCAGTCCAACCCAGCCCGACCCAGTCCAACCCAGATACTGTGAGCTCCACCGGTATTGGGACAGTGACACATGCTGTACGGTTCTAAACACTTCTACATGGACGTTACCATGACGACATATAGTCCTGAATGAATAATGACGAGGGAGAAAGTAAAAAAAGTTAAATGCACACATCATACCCCGAAAACAGAGGTCAGCATTTTATATCATACCCCCAAGACATGCTAACCTCTCACCATTACAATAACAGGGGAGGTTAGCATTTTATATCATACCCCCAAGACATGCTAACCTCTCACCATTACAATAACAGGGAGGTTAGCATTTTTGGAGAGTGTGATGTTTTTGTCTGTAAGGTTCTCACTCATCATTAATCAAGATTCATTCAGGATTATCCGTAATCATGATAACATCCACGTTAATGTAGAAGTGTTTAGAAACATAGTCGATTCTAATCCTCCATTATTCAACATTTCTATTCTAAAATAATCTGAAACTCAACCAAAACAAACAACAAATGCATCCAACAAGTTTGTAGAGTCACAAGATTGATATAGTTAATGTGTGCTATGAACATGGGACCAAATACTAAACTTTTGGCTACTTTAATACATAGAAGTTCATTTGTCCCAGTACTTTTGGTCTCCTAATATGGGGGGCTATGTACAAAAAGTGATTTTTAAACCGTTCATCCGATATCATCAAGGTGAACACAGCAGTAAGTCATCAAGGTGAACACAACAGTAAGTCATCAAGGTGAACACAGCAGTAAGTCATCAAGGTGAATACAACAGTAAGTCATCAAGGTGAACACAACAGTAAGTCATCAAGGTGAACACAGCAGTAAGTCATCAAGGTGAACACAGCAGTAAGTCATCAAGGTGAATACAGCAGTAAGTCATCAAGGTGAACACAGCAGTAAGTCATCAAGGTGAACACAGCAGTAAGTCATCAAGGTGAATACAGTATCATTAGGTTCCTCTAAGTATCAGACAGTAATACGGTAATGGTATCTCTATGGATATGGTTGTAGTTGTGCTGTAAGGCTCATCACAGCAAGGTGGAGAAGTGACTGAACTGGTCTGATCCACTGGCCATCACTGTAGCATGGAAACGCCTGGGACGGTCTGGGTCCTGCAGAGAGAGAGATTGAGAGAAACATAGGGTAGACACAGGTAGAGACATATCTACAGTAGTTCTCACCTGTAAAGGGTAGAGACAGGTGGATACATATGTACAGTAGTTCTCACCTGTATAGGGTAGATACAGGTATAGACATATCTACAGTAGTTCTCACCTGTAAAGGGTAGAGACAGGTGGATACATATGTACAGTAGTTCTCACCTGTATAGGGTAGATACAGGTAGAGACATATCTACAGTAGTTCTCACCTGTATAGGGTAGATACAGGTAGAGACATATCTACAGTAGTTCTCACCTGTATAGGGTAGATACAGGTAGAGACATATCTACAGTAGTTCTCACCTGTATAGGGTAGATACAGGTAGAGACATATCTACAGTAGTTCTCACCTGTATAGGGTAGATACAGGTAGAGACATATCTACAGTAGTTCTCACCTGTATAGGGTAGATACAGGTAGAGACATATCTACAGTAGTTCTCACCTGTATAGGGTAGATACAGGTAGAGACATATCTACAGTAGTTCTCACCTGTATAGGGTAGGCACAGGTAGGGACGTATCGGATCACGAAGCCACAGCGTCTCTTCTGGGATGTGTTGGGGTCACTGGCGTGGACCAGGAACCCATCATGGATCTGATTGGGTTAACCATCAACATCAAGTCACAATCCCAAATGGCACCTTAATTCTTATTGTTTGTACAGCACAATTAGTGAGAAACACAATATAGTTGTAGAAGAACAGAGAATAGAGTGTATTTCCCTGTAATACAGAATGTCTAGTAGGATTTGGGATGGGAAGCTCCCTGTAATACAGAATGTCTAGTAGGACCTGGGATGGGAAGCTCCCTGTAATACAGAATGTCTAGTAGGACCTGGGATGGGAAGCTCCCTGTAATACAGAATGTCTAGTAGGACCTGGGATGGGAAGCTCCCTGTAATACAGAATGCCCAGTAGGACCTGGGATGGGAAGCTCCCTGTAATACAGAATGTCCAGTAGGACCTGGGATGGGAAGCTCCCTGTAATACAGAATGTCCAGTAGGACCTGGGATGGGAAGCTCTCTGTAATACAGAATGCCCAGTAGGACTTGGGATGGGAAGCTCCCTGTAATACAGAATGTCTAGTAGGACCTGGGATGGGAAGCTCCCTGTAATACAGAATGTCTAGTAGGACCTGGGATGGGAAGCTCCCTGTAATACAGAATGCCCAGTAGGACCTGGGATGGGAAGCTCCCTGTAATACAGAATGCCCAGTAGGACCTGGGATGGGAAGCTCCCTGTAATACAGAATGCCCAGTAGGACTTGGGATGGGAAGCTCCCTGTAATACAGAATGTCTAGTAGGACTTGGGATGGGAAGCTCACTGTAATACAGAATGCCCAGTAGGACTTGGGATGGGAAGCTCCCTGTAATACAGAATGCCCAGTAGGACCTGGGATGGGAAGCTCCCTGTAATACAGAATGCCCAGTAGGACTTGGGATGGGAAGCTCACTGTAATACAGAATGTCTGTTTGCTGACATTTGTTGTTCTTAAAAAGACAAGAACCCCCAGTAGGGGGGCTAGTGTGACTTACAGACATCTGCCCAGCCAGCAGGGGGCAGAGTAGAGCGCTATCCGTTTGCACCAGCTCCTCAGGGATCTCCTGGTTGACTGACAGCATGTTTCCGGGGCGGGAGGCGAGTTGGTGGGGCAGCATGCCAGAGCAGTGGCTTCCTGGAGGAGGAGGGGGAAGAGGGGAGGGGGAGAGGAGAGGAGAGGAGAGGAGAGGAGAGGAGAGGAGAGGAGAGGAGAGGAGAGGAGAGGAGAGGAGAGTGAACACTTTACTAACCACACAGACTCTAGTCTTCTGTTTGTCTATGAAAGGACATCTTATCACAGTCATTTACTGCAGTCATGTCATGCTAGAATGAGAGAAAGAGGCTTTCAGAACATTAACTGTACCTGGCTAAATGCAGATACATATTTTGAGGAGACATTTAAGTATTTATTTATCTAGTTGTGGCACCAATTAGAACTGAACTGGCCGTTTCTGGAAACTAAATTATTTGGTGAGTTTTAGGTGGTCAGGGGAGCTGCAATACCTGGGATGACCTTCAGGGCTCCGTTTTCTGCCAGTGAGTCGTCTAGAGCCAGCCACACCGACAGGACTGGACCCCCAGCTATTCCCCAGTACCTGGAGGAATCAGACAGCTGCTGAGTAAATACTTGTTATTACTCAAAACTTACTGTAGTAGTAGGAGTGGTGTAGCAGTAGTAATATTGTAGTACTACTGTAGTAGTTGTAGTGACAGTACTACAAGCAGTATTGGTAGCAGTAGTAGTACTGTAGTAGTAGGAGTGGGATTGTGATAGTTGTAGTAGTAGCAGTAGTAGTACTGTAGTAGTAGAAGTAGTATTGTGATAGTAGTAGTAGTATTGTAGTAGTGTTGTGGTAGTAGTAGCTGTAGTATTGTAGTAGTAGTAGTAGTTGTATTGTAGTAGTAGGACTGGTGTAGTAGTAGTAATATTGTAGTAGTATTGTGGTAGTAGTATTAGTAGTATTGTAGTTGTAGTAGTATTAGTAGTAGTAGCAGTAGTGGTTGCAGTAGTGATGTAGTAGTTGTAATATTGTAGTACTACTGTAGTAGTTGTAGTAACAGTACTACAAGCAGTATTGGTAGCGGTGGTAGTACTCTAGTAGTATTTTACTATTTTTGAGATACTTGTAACTAACAGTAGTATTAGTATTGTAATAGTAATGTAGCTGTAGAAGTACTAGTGATGTACTCACCTCATATCCTGGTGCCAGGCCACGAAGGGCAGTCCAGTCTCACTCTGCTGGTCCTTCTCTGATGACCTCACTTCCTCCTCACTGGTCAGAGTGATGGCATCATTTCCTGCCTGTGTGGCTGTGGGGTGGGGTGTGGGGGTTGTTGGGTACTTGCAGATGAAGCGTGAGTCTAGCAGGATGACATCAGAGCCCAGGATGGACTGTACCACCTGTAGGATGTGGGGGTGTTTGGCCAGGCCCATCACCCAGGGGTACTGCAGGTGCACATTGTGGAGACTGTACTGGGTATACTCCTTACCTGAAGTCAGGTAGACACAGGTAGATATCAGTCAATACAGGTAGATATAATTCAATACAGGGAGATACAGATAGATATCATTCAATACAGGTAGGTATCATTCATTACAGGTAGACAAAGGTAGATATTATTCAATACAGATAGGTATCATTCAATACAGGTAGATATCATTCAATACAGGTAGATATCATTCAATACAGGTAGATATCATTCAAAACAGGTAGATATCATTCAATACAGGTAGATATCATTCAATAAAGGTAGATACATATAGATATCATTCAATACAGATAGATATAATTGTATACAGGTAGATATCATTCAATACAGATAGATATCATTCAATACAGGTAGACAGAGGTAGATCTGTTCAATACAGGTAGACAGAGTTAGATGTAATTCAATGCAGATAGACAGAGTTAGATATGTTTAATACCGGCAGACAGAGTTAGATGTAATTCAATACAGGTAGACAGAGGTAGATATGTTCAATACAGGTAGACAGAGGTAAAAATGTTCAATACAGGTAGACAGAGTTAGATGTGATTCAATACAGGTAGACAGAGTTAGATGTAATTCAACACATGTAGAGACAGGTTGATATCATGCAATACAGGTAGACACGGGTAGATATGTTCAATACAGGTAGATATCATTCAATACAGGCAGATATCATTCAACACATGTAGAGACAGGTCGTTATCATTCAATACAGGTAGACACAGGTAGATATCATTACGTACATGTCGATACAGGTAGATATCATTCAATACAGGTAGACAGAGGTAGATATTATTACGTACATGTCGATACAGGTAGATATCATTCAATACAGGTAGACAGAGGTAGATATGTTCAATACAGGTAGACAGAGGTAGAAATGTTCAATACAGGTAGACGGAGTTAGATATGTTCAATACAGATAGACACAGGTAGATATCATCCAATACAGGTAGACGGAGTTAGATATGCTCAATACAGATAGACAAAGGTAGATATAATTCAATACAGATAGACAGAGGTAGATGTAATTCAATACAGGTAGACAGAGTTAGATGTAATTCAATACAGATAGACAGAGTTAGATATAATTCAATACAGATAGACAGATGAAGATATCATTCAATACAGATAGACAGAGTTAGATATAATTCAATACAGATAGACAGAGTTAGATGTAATTCAATACAGGTAGACAGAGTTAGATATAATTCAATACAGATAGACAGAGTTAGATATAATTCAATACAGATAGACAGAGTTAGATGTAATTCAATACAGGTAGACAGAGTTAGATGTAATTCAATACAGATAGACAGAGTTAGATATAATTCAATACAGATAGACAGATGAAGATATCATTCAATAGATTCCATTTAAAGGACATGTTTAACCATAAAAGGTTGAACAAACAAGGCTGTTAACCTTCTGTTCCTAGGCCATCATTGAAAATATGAACCTGCCTTGTTACATAAAGGTAAAATAAAATAAAAACATAATCATGGTGATATTACAGATGTATTGACCTCTAACCCTAACCCCCCCCCCCCCTCCTCCTCGTCCCCCTCCACTCACCGAACTCTCTCTCCAGGTGGTTGAAGGCCTGTCTGGCCTCCCTCAGCTCTGTGTCGTCTAGGACCGGTACAGCAGAGAGGAATCCCTGCTGGTTGTAACGTTCCTTCATCTGACACGTTGACACACTCATCTCTGGGTTGGCTGCTCTACACGCCAGTCCTGACTGTGTCAACTCCACTGGGTGAAGGCTGTTTTTATAACCTGGAAAGAGAGGGAGAACAGAGAGACAAAGGGAGTGTGTCTTTGAGTTGTGCCCAGGCCATAAACAGTCGTCCTAACATAGGTATTTCTGTTTATCTTCTTAAACCTCAGCTTCTATCCCTCTCCCTCTCTCTCTCTCTCTCTCTCTCTCTCCCTCTCCCTCTCTCTCTCCCTCTCCCTCTCCCTGTCCCTGTCCCTCTCCCTGTCCCTCTCCCTCTCTCTCTCGCTCTCTCTCTCTCTCTCTCTCTCCCTGTCCCTCTCCCTCTCTCTCCCTCTCCCTCTCCCTCTCCCTGTCCCTGTCCCTCTCCCTGTCCCTCTCCCTCTCTCTCTCTCTCTCTCTCTCTCTCTCTCTCTTTCTCTCTTGCTCTCTTTCTCCCTTCTCCCTCTGGTATTCCCGTCACATGTATTCTGGGTTGTTTATGGAGTCCGGCTGTACCACTGGTGGCTGAGTTAGTCACAACATGAGAGAGGGGGTCTCATGTTAACCGGAGCCCTAAGGGAATAGACAGGGGGTCTCATGTTAACCAGAGCCCTAAGGGAATAGACAGGGGGTCTCATGTTAACCAGAGCCCTAAGGGAATAGACAGGGGGTCTCATGTTAACCAGAGCCCTAAGGGAATAGACAAGGGGTCTTGTGTTAACCAGAGCCCTAAGGGACTATTGGATGTTCTTATAGGCATTATAGTATTGCCAGCCTAATCTCGGGAGTCGATAGGCTTGAAGTCATAAACAGCTCAATGCTTGAAGCACAGCGAAGAGCTGCTGGCAAATGCAGAAAAGTGCTGTTTGAATGAATGCTTACGAGCCTGCTGCTGCCTACCATATCCGGAAACTATCATTTCCAAAACAAAACGTTTATTCATTCAGTGAAATACGGAACCGTTCCGAGAGAGAGAGACAGAGAGAGAGAGCGATAGGTTAAAGCCCATGAAAGCATACATACATAAAGCTGTTCCGTTCCGTGTTTTATCTAACGGGTGGCATCCATCAGTCTAAATATTGCTGTTGCACAACCTTCACCTTTATGTCATAATTATGTACAATTCTGGCAAATTAATTATGGTCTTTGTCAGGAAGATGGTCTTCACACAGTTTGCAACGAGCCAGGCGGCCCAAACTGCTGCATATACCCCGACTCTGTCTCACAGAACGCAAGAGACGTGAAACAATTTCCCTTGTTAAAATAAATTTATGTTAGCAGGCAATATTAACTAAATATGCATGTTAAAAAATATATACTTGAGTATTGATTTTAAGAAAGGCGTTGATGTTTATGGCTAGGTACACATTGGTGCAACGAAAGTGCTTTTTTCGCGAATGTGCTTCTTAAATCACCCGTTTGGCGAAGTAGGCTGTGATTCGATGATAAATTAACAGGCACCGTATCGATTATACGCAATGCAGGACAAGCTAGATAAACTAGTAATAGCATCAACTATGTGTAGTTAACTAGTGATTATGTTAAGAATGATTGTTTTTTATAAGATAGCTTGCAACTTAGCTTGGCTCCTTGCTGACAGGTAGTCAGCCTGCCACGCAGTCTCTTCTTGGAGTTCAATCGGCCATAATCGGTGTCCAAAAATACCGATTACCGATTGTTATGAAAACTCGAAATTGGCCTTACACACACACAGAAACACACTGAAACACACTGAAACACACACAGAAACAGAACAGAAACACCTTCTCTGCTCTGCACTGCCCTCAGTGACCTGTAATTGTCTGGTGTGTGTGTGTCCAGGTTCCAGTGTTTGTCAAGGAAGGTACATGTTATTACTGCAGTCAACATGGAATTACCTTCTCACCACAGTTAGGCAAGTTAAACAACCTGACTAGATATCTTTTAACATGTCCATATTTATGACAAGACATATTTATTGACGTTCCTCTGAAACTTATGGAGAGAAAAAACATTTTGATGAAAAGAGAATCTTACCTGAAGTGGGTCAGACTTGAAGAACCACTGTCCCCTGGTGTGATCTGTCCGAAAGCCTACCACTGCTCCTGTAAAGGCTGGAGAGAGAGAGAGAGAGCGAGAGAGAGAGGTTAAAGCCCATGAAAGCATACCAAAGTCTTCAATACTTATTTGCTCTCCTCCATACCTCTGTCTGCTTCTGCCGGAGTCTCAGATGTCTCCGTCTGTCTGGACGGTGGTCTGATGTGTGGATGATGGTCACAGCAGAGGCTCTGTAGGTCAGTATGAAACTGTGGTAGTAGAAGTCTCAGTGATGTGGAGTCCTCAACCTGTGTGATCTCTTATATACGGTCCTGCCAGGAGGGCTGAGCCGCAGGTGGAAACTACAGGTGTTAATCATCTAGAATGACAGTACAGGTGAAAGACTGAGCCGTGGTGACATTCCCTAGGTCATATTCATCATCATTCAGACACAGTTCATTAGGAGGAAGTACAAACTCTATGAATTTCCCCTCTCATCAGTTGACAGTAATCTGACAGTCTTAAGACACAATAAGGTGTGGAACGTACACAAACATACAGCCTACTTTCCTGTAGCTGGTACACAGAGCTGGATTCTGGCTTCTCCTGCTATAGCCCCATCTACTGGTCAGTGGATTTCAGAGCCAGACACTCATCTAAACACACCTCCTCACTTCATTATCACACGGTGATGCTCTGGGAGTCTGTGTGAAGTGAACTCAGTGTTGTAAGGGCAACGTGCAATGTTGGAAGAAAATTATTTTTATTCAAAGAGTAGGCTTCAGTGACTTTCACATTTAGAAGGAAGGGTTTTTGATAAATACCGACTCATTGTAGTGTTTCCCATCATCTCAATCTCAATTTATTATCATCTCAATTTATTCTGCTTCCTTCTCCAGAACTTGGTTCTTAGAAAAAGGGGCATTGTTAAGGTGACACATCCATGAATGAATGACATGTCCCTCTTACCTGGAAAATAAACAAAACACTGAATTTCCGCTCTCATCAGGTGAGTCGTGTGACATACTTAAGACAGTAATGTGTAGAATAAACACAAGATGAATGCCATTCTAATACAATAAGGAGAGCTTTAAAAAGAGGAAGAGTTGAGACAAACACTCCATATTATCAAGGAAGCCTGTACAGGTGTAGAGTTCATCATGTAGCACCTCTCATCAGGTGACTGTCATGTGACATTCTAGAGTTCATCATGAGTCACCTCTCATCATGTGACAGTCATGTGACCTTCTAGAGTTCATCATGAGTCACCTCTCATCATGTGACAGTCATGTGACATTCTAGAGTTCATCATGAGTCACCTCTCATCAGGTGACAGTTCTGTGACATTCTAGAGTTCATCATGAGTCACCTCTCATCAGGTCAAAGTCATGTGACATTCTAGAGTTCATCATGAGTCACCTCTCATCATGTGACAGTCATGAGACATTCTAGAGTTCATCATGAGTCACCTCTCATCTGGTGACAGCCATGTGACATTCTAGAGTTCATCATGAGTCACCTCTCATCAGGTGACAGTCATGTGACATTCTGTAGTTCATCATGTGGCACCTCTCATCAGGTGAGAGTCATGTGACATTCTAGAGTTCATCATGTGGCACCTCTCATCAGGTGACAGTCATGTGACATTCTAGAGTTCATCACGAGGCACCTCTCATCAGGTGACAGTCATGTGACATTCTTAAGACGCTGTAAGGTGTGGAACGTACAGAGACACTTGGAAGCCCAAGTCCCAAACATATCCTTTCCGCCCCAAGCTGACCCCAATGGATACTAAACCTGACCCTGCTAGATGTGGCAGTCTGGTGTTGTACAATGGTGCGCTGCCTAGGGGCCTAACCCTGTCCCAGCCATTAGCAACCTGTGGGTTACACAGGGAGCAGTGGCATTCAAGTGAATAAAACATCACAAAACTTCTGACAGCTGTTATAAAAATTGATCACACAGCCATGCAGTCTCCGTCACACGATGACACCTTTCCAAAGAATCAGTTTGTCAAATTTCTGCTGTTATAGTGAAATGTAAACATCTAGGAGCAACAACGGCTCAGCGGCGAAGTGGTAGGCCACACAAGCTCACAGAACGGGAGTTCCGAGTTCCTTCTGAAGAGCATCACAAGTTTACATGCCCTGTGCCCGGAAAGATCTTTGTGCACGTACATTAAATGGATCCAGGATATCCAGCTAGCAGCAGGGCTTTATTGTGGAGGCTATTCCACTGGCATATAACCCCCTCCACCAGGGGTCTAGTAGCAGGGCTTTATTGTGGAGGCTATCCCACTGGCATATAACCCCCTCCACCAGGGGTCTAGTAGCAGGGCTTTATTGTGGAGGCTATCCCACTGGCATATAACCCCCTCCACCAGGGGTCTAGTAGCAGGGCTTTATTGTGGAGGCTATCCCACTGGCATATAACCCCCTCCACCAGGGGTCTAGTAGCAGGGCTTTATTGTGGAGGCTATCCCACTGGCATATAACCCCCTCCACCTGGGGTCTAGTAGCAGGGCTTTATTGTGGAGGCTATCCCACTGGCATATAACCCCCTCCACCAGGGGTCTGATAGCAGGGCTTTATTGTGGAGGCTATCCCACTGGCATATAACCCCCTCCACCAGGGGTCTAGTAGCAGGGTTTTATTGTGGAGGCTATCCCACTGGCATATAACCCCCTCCACCAGGGGTCTAGTAGCAGGGCTTTATTGTGGAGGCTATCCCACTGGCATATAACCCCCTCCACTAGGGGTCTAGTAGCAGGGCTTTATTGTGGAGGCTATCCCACTGGCATATAACCCCCTCCACTAGGGGTCTAGTAGCAGGGCTTTATTGTGGAGGCTATCCCACTGGCATATAACCCCCTCCACCAGGGGTCTAGTAGCAGGGCTTTATTGTGGAGGCTATCCCACTGGCATATAACCCCCTCCACTAGGGGTCTAGTAGCAGGGTTTTATTTTGGAGGCTATCCCACTGGCATATAACCCCCTCCACCTGGGGTCTAGTAGCAGGGCTTTATTGTGGAGGCTATCCCACTGGCATATAACCCCCTCCACCTGGGGTCTAGTAGCAGGGCTTTATTGTGGAGGCTATCCCACTGGCATATAACCCCCTCCACCAGGGGTCTAGTAGCAGGGCTTTATTGTGGAGGCTATCCCACTGGCATATAACCCCCTCCACCTGGGGTCTAGTAGCAGGGCTTTATTGTGGAGGCTATCCCACTGGCATATAACCCCCTCCACCAGGGGTCTAGTAGCAGGGCTTTATTGTGGAGGCTATCCCACTGGCATATAACACCCTCCACCAGGGGTCTAGTAGCAGGGTTTTATTGTGGAGGCTATCCCACTGGCATATAACCCCCTCCACCAGGGGTCTAGTAGCAGGGCTTTATTGTGGAGGCTATCCCACTGGCATATAACCCCCTCCACTAGGAGTCTAGTAGCAGGGCTTCATTGTGGAGGCTATCCCACTGGCATATAACCCCCTCCACTAGGGGTCTAGTAGCAGGGCTTTATTGTGGAGGCTATCCCACTGGCATATAACCCCCTCCACCAGGGGTCTAGTAGCAGGGCTTTATTGTGGAGGCTATCCCACTGGCATATAACCCCCTCCACTAGGGGTCTAGTAGCAGGGTTTTATTGTGGAGGCTATCCCACTGGCATATAACCCCCTCCACCAGGGGTCTAGTAGCAGGGCTTTATTGTGGAGGCTATCCCACTGGCATATAACCCCCTCCACCAGGGGTCTAGTAGCAGGGCTTTATTGTGGAGGCTATCCCACTGGCATATAACCCCCTCCACCAGGGGTCTAGTAGCAGGGCTTTATTGTGGAGGCTATCCCACTGGCATTTAACCCCCTCCACCTGGGGTCTAGTAGCAGGGCTTTATTGTGGAGGCTATCCCACTGGCATATAACCCCCTCCACCAGGGGTCTAGTAGCAGGGCTTTATTGTGGAGGCTATCCCACTGGCATATAACCCCCTCCACCTGGGGTCTAGTAGCAGGGTTTTATTGTGGAGGCTATCCCACTGGCATATAACCCCCTCCACCTGGGGTCTAGTAGCAGGGCTTTATTGTGGAGGCTATCCCACTGGCATATAACCCCCTCCACCAGGGGTCTAGTAGCAGGGCTTTATTGTGGAGGCTATCCCACTGGCATATAACCCCCTCCACCAGGGGTCTAGTAGCAGGGCTTTATTGTGGAGGCTATCCCACTGGCATATAACCCCCTCCACCAGGGGTCTAGTAGCAGGGCTTTATTGTGGAGGCTATCCCACTGGCATTTAACCCCCTCCACCAGGGGTCTAGTAGCAGGGCTTTATTGTGGAGGCTATCCCACTGGCATATAACCCCCTCCACCAGGGGTCTAGTAGCAGGGCTTTATTGTGGAGGCTATCCCACTGGCATTTAACCCCCTCCACCAGGGGTCTAGTAGCAGGGCTTTATTGTGGAGGCTATCCCACTGGCATATAACCCCCTCCACCAGGGGTCTAGTAGCAGGGCTTTATTGTGGAGGCTATCCCACTGGCATATAACCCCCTCCACCAGGGGTCTAGTAGCAGGGTTTTATTGTGGAGGCTATCCCACTGGCATATAACCCCCTCCACCTGGGGTCTAGTAGCAGGGCTTTATTGTGGAGGCTATCCCACTGGCATATAACCCCCTCCACCAGGGGTCTAGTAGCAGGGCTTTATTGTGGAGGCTATCCCACTGGCATATAACCCCCTCCACCTGGGGTCTAGTAGCAGGGCTTTATTGTGGAGGCTATCCCACTGGCATATAACCCCCTCCACTAGGGGTCTAGTAGCAGGGTTTTATTGTGGAGGCTATCCCACTGGCATATAACCCCCTCCACCAGGGGTCTAGTAGCAGGGCTTTATTGTGGAGGCTATCCCACTGGCATTTAACCCCCTCCACTAGGGGTCTAGTAGCAGGGCTTTATTGTGGAGGCTATCCCACTGGCATATAACCCCCTCCACCTGGGGTCTAGTAGCAGGGTTTTATTGTGGAGGCTATCCCACTGGCATATAACCCCCTCCACCAGGGGTCTAGTAGCAGGGCTTTATTGTGGAGGCTATCCCACTGGCACATAACCCCCTCCACCAGGGGTCTAGTAGCAGGGCTTTATTGTGGAGGCTATCCCACTGGCATATAACCCCCTCCACCAGGGGTCTAGTAGCAGGGTTATATTGTGGAGGCTATCCCACTGGCATATAACCCCCTCCACCTGGGGTCTAGTAGCAGGGCTTTATTGTGGAGGCTATCCCACTGGCATATAACCCCCTCCACCAGGGGTCTAGTAGCAGGGCTTTATTGTGGAGGCTATCCCACTGGCATATCCCTCCACCAGGGGTCTAGTAGCAGGGCTTTATTGTGGAGGCTATCCCACTGGCATATAACCCCCTCCACCAGGGGTCTAGTAGCAGGGCTTTATTGTGGAGGCTATCCCACTGGCATATAACCCCCTCCACCAGGGGTCTAGTAGCAGGGCTTTATTGTGGAGGCTATCCCACTGGCATATAACCCCCTCCACCTGGGGTCTAGTAGCAGGGCTTTATTGTGGAGGCTATCCCACTGGCATATAACCCCCTCCACCTGGGGTCTAGTAGCAGGGCTTTATTGTGGAGGCTATCCCACTGGCATATAACCCCCTCCACCTGGGGTCTAGTAGCAGGGCTTTATTGTGGAGGCTATCCCACTGGCATATAACCCCCTCCACCTGGGGTCTAGTAGCAGGGCTTTATTGTGGAGGCTATCCCACTGGCATATAACCCCCTCCACCAGGGGTCTAGTAGCAGGGCTTTATTGTGGAGGCTATCCCACTGGCATATAACCCCCTCCACCAGGGGTCTAGTAGCAGGGCTTAATTGTGGAGGCTATCCCACTGGCATATAACCCCCTCCACCTGGGGTCTAGTAGCAGGGCTTTATTGTGGAGGCTATCCCACTGACATATAACCCCCTCCACCTGGGGTCTAGTAGCAGGGCTTTATTGTGGAGGCTATCCCACTGGCATATAACCCCCTCCACCAGGGGTCTAGTAGCAGGGCTTTATTGTGGAGGCTATCCCACTGGCATATAACCCCCTCCACCTGGGGTCTAGTAGCAGGGTTTTATTGTGGAGGCTATCCCACTGGCATATAACCCCCTCCACCTGGGGTCTAGTAGCAGGGTTTTATTGTGGAGGCTATCCCACTGGCATATAACCCCCTCCACCAGGGGTCTAGTAGCAGGGCTTTATTGTGGAGGCTATCCCACTGGCATATAACCCCCTCCACCTGGGGTCTAGTAGCAGGGTTTTATTGTGGAGGCTATCCCACTGGCATATAACCCCCTCCACCAGGGGTCTAGTAGCAGGGCTTTATTGTGGAGGCTATCCCACTGGCATATAACCCCCTCCACCAGGGGTCTAGTAGCAGGGTTTTATTGTGGAGGCTATCCCACTGGCATATCCCTCCACCAGGGGTCTAGTAGCAGGGTTTTATTGTGGAGGCTATCCCACTGGCATATAACCCCCTCCACCTGGGGTCTAGTAGCAGGGCTTTATTGTGGAGGCTATCCCACTGGCATATAACCCTCTCCACCAGGGGTCTAGTAGCAGGGCTTTATTGTGGAGGCTATCCCACTGGCATATAACCCCCTCCACCAGGGGTCTAGTAGCAGGGCTTTATTGTGGAGGCTATCCCACTGGCATATAACCCCCTCCACCAGGGGTCTAGTAGCAGGGCTTTATGGTGGAGGCTATCCCACTGGCATATAACCCCCTCCACCTGGGGTCTAGTAGCAGGGCTTTATTGTGGAGGCTATCCCACTGGCATATAACCCCCTCCACCTGGGGTCTAGTAGCAGGGCTTTATTGTGGAGGCTATCCCACTGACATATAACCCCCTCCACCTGGGGTCTAGTAGCAGGGCTTTATTGTGGAGGCTATCCCACTGGCATATAACCCCCTCCACCAGGGGTCTAGTAGCAGGGCTTTATTGTGGAGGCTATCCCACTGGCATATAACCCCCTCCACCTGGGGTCTAGTAGCAGGGTTTTATTGTGGAGGCTATCCCACTGGCATATAACCCCCTCCACCTGGGGTCTAGTAGCAGGGCTTTATTGTGGAGGCTATCCCACTGGCATATAACCCCCTCCACCAGGGGTCTAGTAGCAGGGCTTTATTGTGGAGGCTATCCCACTGGCATATAACCCCCTCCACCAGGGGTCTAGTAGCAGGGCTTTATTGTGGAGGCTATCCCACTGGCATATCCCTCCACCAGGGGTCTAGTAGCAGGGTTTTATTGTGGAGGCTATCCCACTGGCATATAACCCCCTCCACCTGGGGTCTAGTAGCAGGGCTTTATTGTGGAGGCTATCCCACTGGCATATAACCCTCTCCACCAGGGGTCTAGTAGCAGGGCTTTATTGTGGAGGCTATCCCACTGGCATATAACCCCCTCCACCAGGGGTCTAGTAGCAGGGCTTTATTGTGGAGGCTATCCCACTGGCATATAACCCCCTCCACCAGGGGTCTAGTAGCAGGGCTTTATGGTGGAGGCTATCCCACTGGCATATAACCCCCTCCACCTGGGGTCTAGTAGCAGGGCTTTATTGTGGAGGCTATCCCACTGGCATATAACCCCCTCCACCTGGGGTCTAGTAGCAGGGCTTTATTGTGGAGGCTATCCCACTGGCATATAACCCCCTCCACCAGGGGTCTAGTAGCAGGGCTTTATTGTGGAGGCTATCCCACTGGCATATCCCTCCACCAGGGGTCTAGTAGCAGGGCTTTATTGTGGAGGCTATCCCACTGGCATATAACCCCCTCCACCAGGGGTCTAGTAGCAGGGCTTTATTGTGGAGGCTATCCCACTGGCATATAACCCCCTCCACCAGGGGTCTAGTAGCAGGGCTTTATTGTGGAGGCTATCCCACTGGCATATAACCCCCTCCACCAGGGGTCTAGTAGCAGGGTTTTATTGTGGAGGCTATCCCACTGGCATATCCCTCCACCAGGGGTCTAGTAGCAGGGCTTTATTGTGGAGGCTATCCCACTGGCATATAACCCCCTCCACCTGGGGTCTAGTAGCAGGGTTTTATTGTGGAGGCTATCCCACTGGCATATAACCCCCTCCACTAGGGGTCTAGTAGCAGGGCTTTATTGTGGAGGCTATCCCACTGGCATATAACCCCCTCCACCTGGGGTCTAGTAGCAGGGCTTTATTGTGGAGGCTATCCCACTGGCATATAACCCCCTCCACCAGGGGTCTAGTAGCAGGGCTTTATTGTGGAGGCTATCCCACTGGCATTTAACCCCCTCCACCAGGGGTCTAGTAGCAGGGCTTTATTGTGGAGGCTATCCCACTGGCATATAACCCCCTCCACCAGGGGTCTAGTAGCAGGGCTTTATTGTGGAGGCTATCCCACTGGCATATAACCCCTTCCACCAGGGGTCTAGTAGCAGGGCTTTATGGTGGAGGCTATCCCACTGGCATATAACCCCCTCCACCAGGGGTCTAGTAGCAGGGCTTTATTTTGGAGGCTATCCCACTGGCATATAACCCCCTCCACCAGGGGTCTAGTAGCAGGGCTTTATTGTGGAGGCTATCCCACTGGCATATAACCCCCTCCACCTGGGGTCTAGTAGCAGGGCTTTATTGTGGAGGCTATCCCACTGGCATATAACCCCCTCCACTAGGGGTCTAGTAGCAGGGTTTTATTGTGGAGGCTATCCCACTGGCATATAACCCCCTCCACCAGGGGTCTAGTAGCAGGGTTTTATTGTGGAGGCTATCCCACTGGCATATCCCTCCACCAGGGGTCTAGTAGCAGGGCTTTATTGTGGAGGCTATCCCACTGGCATATAACCCCCTCCACCAGGGGTCTAGTAGCAGGGTTTTATTGTGGAGGCTATCCCACTGGCATATCCCTCCACCAGGGGTCTAGTAGCAGGGCTTTATTGTGGAGGCTATCCCACTGGCATTTAACCCCCTCCACCAGGGGTCTAGTAGCAGGGTTTTATTGTGGAGGCTATCCCACTGGCATATAACCCCCTCCACCTGGGGTCTAGTAGCAGGGTTTAATTGTGGAGGCTATCCCACTGGCATATAACCCCCTCCACCTGGGGTCTAGTAGCAGGGCTTTATTGTGGAGGCTATCCCACTGGCATATAACCCCCTCCACCTGGGGTCTAGTAGCAGGGCTTTATTGTGGAGGCTATCCCACTGGCATATAACCCCCTCCACCTGGGGTCTAGTAGCAGGGCTTTATTGTGGAGGCTATCCCACTGGCATATAACCCCCTCCACCAGGGGTCTAGTAGCAGGGTTTTATTGTGGAGGCTATCCCACTGGCATATAACCCCCTCCACCAGGGGTCTAGTAGCAGGGCTTTATTGTGGAGGCTATCCCACTGGCATATAACCCCCTCCACTAGGGGTCTAGTAGCAGGGTTTTATTGTGGAGGCTATCCCACTGGCATATAACCCCCTCCACCTGGGGTCTAGTAGCAGGGCTTTATTGTGGAGGCTATCCCACTGGCATATAACCCCCTCCACCAGGGGTCTAGTAGCAGGGCTTTATTGTGGAGGCTATCCCACTGGCATATCCCTCCACCAGGGGTCTAGTAGCAGGGCTTTATTGTGGAGGCTATCCCACTGGCATATAACCCCCTCCACCAGGGGTCTAGTAGCAGGGCTTTATTGTGGAGGCTATCCCACTGGCATATAACCCCCTCCACCAGGGGTCTAGTAGCAGGGTTTTATTGTGGAGGCTATCCCACTGGCATATAACCCCCTCCACCTGGGGTCTAGTAGCAGGGCTTTATTGTGGAGGCTATCCCACTGGCATATAACCCCCTCCACCAGGGGTCTAGTAACAGGGCTTTATTGTGGAGGCTATCCCACTGGCATATAACCCCCTCCACCAGGGGTCTTGTAGCAGGGCTTTATTGTGGAGGCTATCCCACTGGCATATAACCCCCTCCACCTGGGGTCTAGTAGCAGGGCTTTATTGTGGAGGCTATCCCACTGGCATATAACCCCCTCCACCTGGGGTCTAGTAGCAGGGTTTTATTGTGGAGGCTATCCCACTGGCATATCCCTCCACCAGGGGTCTAGTAGCAGGGTTTTATTGTGGAGGCTATCCCACTGGCATATAACCCCCTCCACCAGGAGTCTAGTAGCAGAGCTTTATTGTGGAGGCTATCCCACTGGCATATAACCCCCTCCACCAGGAGTCTAGTAGCAGGGCTTTATTGTGGAGGCTATCCCACTGGCATATAACCCCCTCCACCAGGGGTCTAGTAGCATTTTATCGGGAGAGGCGAATTTCCAGAGTCATGCGTCCTTCGAAACACGAGCCTGCCAAGCAGCACTGTCTTGCAACATCTTGGGCGTTGTTTAAAGGGTTAATCCCAAAGGTGTTCAGTGGGGTTGAGGTCAGGGCTCTATGCAGGCCAGTCAAGTTCTTCCACACGGATCTCGATAAACCATTTAAAATCAAATCAAATCAAATTGTATTTGTCACATGCACATGGTTAGCAGATGTTAATGCGAGGGTAGCGAAATGCTTGTGCTTCTAGTTCCGACAATGCAGTAATAACCAACGAGTAATCTAACTAACAATTCCAAAACTACTACCTTATACACACAAGTGTAAAGGGATAAAGAATATGTACATAAAGATATATGAATGAGTGATGGTAAAGAGCGGCATAGGCAAGATGCAGTAGATGGTATCGAGTACAGTATATACATATGAGATGAGTATGTAAACAAAGTGGCATAGTTAAAGTGGCTAGTGATACATGTATTACATAAAGATGCAGTAGATGATATAGAGTACAGTATATACGTATACATATGAGATAAATAATGTAGGGTATGTAAACATTATATTAAGTAGCATTGTTTAAAGTGGCTAGTGATATATTTTACATCAATTCCCATCAATTCCCATTATTAAAGTGGCTGGAGTTGAGTCAGTGTGTTGGCAGCAGCCACTCAATGTTAGTGGTGGCTGTTTAACAGTCTGATGGCCTTGAGATAGAAGCTGTTTTTCAGTCTCTCGGTCCCAGCTTTGATGCACCTGTACTGACCTCGCCTTCTGGATGATAGCGGGGTGAACAGGCAGTGGCTCGGGTGGTTGTTGTCCTTGATGATCTTTATGGCCTTCCTGTGACATCGGGTGGTGTAGGAGTCCTGGAGGGCAGGTAGTTTGCCCCCGGTGATGCGTTGTGCAGACCTCACTATCCTCTGGAGAGCCTTACGGTTGTGGGCAGAGCAGTTGCCGTACCAGGCGGTGATACAGCCCGACAGGATGCTCTCGATTGTGCATCTGTAGAAGTTTGTGAGTGCTTTTGGTGACAAGCCAAATTTCTTCAGCCTCCTGAGGTTGACGAGCCGCTGCTGCGCCTTCTTCATGATGCTGTCTGTGTGGGTGGACCAATTCAGTTTGTCTGTGATGTGTACGCCGAGGAACTTAAATCTTACTACCCTCTCCACTAATGTCCCATCGATGTGGATAGGGGGGTGTTCCCTCTGCTGTTTCCTGAAGTCCACAATCATCTCCTTAGTTTTGTTGACGTTGAGTGTGAGGTTATTTTCCTGACACCACACTCCAAGGGCCCTCACCTCCTCCCTGTAGGCCGTCTCGTCGTTGTTGGTAATCAAGCCTACCACTGTTGTGTCGTCCGCAAACTTGATGATTGAGTTGGAGGCGTACGTGGCCAAGCAGTCGTGGGTGAACAGGGAGTACAGGAGAGGGCTCAGAACGCACCCTTGTGGGGCCCCAGTGTTGAGGATCAGCGGGGTGGAGATGTTGTTGCCTAGCACCTGGGGGCGGCTCGTCAGGAATTCCAGTACCCAGTTGCACAGGGCGGGGTCGAGACCCAGGGTCTCGAGCTTGATGACGAGTTTGGAGGGTACTATGGTGTTAAATGCTGAGCTGTAGTCGATGAACAGCATTCTCACATAGGTATTCCTCTTGTCCAGATGGGTTAGGGCAGTGTGCAGTGTGGTTGAGATTGCATCGTCTGTGGACCTATTTGGGTGGTAAGCAAATTGGAGTGGGTCTAGGGTGTCAGGTAGGGTGGAGGTAATATGGTCCTTGACTAGTCTCTCAAAGCACTTCATGATGACGGAAGTGAGTGCGTTTAGCTCAGTTACCTTAGCTTTCTTGGGAACAGGAACAATGGTGGCCCTCTTGAAGCATGTGGGAACAGCAGACTGGGATAGGGATTGATTGAATATGTCCGTAAACACACGCATGCTCTGAGGGCGTGGCTGGGGATGCCGTCTGGGCCTGCAGCCTTGCGAGGGTTAACACGTTTAAATGTTTTACTCACCTCAGCTGCAGTGAAGGAGAGTCCGCATGTTTTGGTTGCGGGCCGTGTCAGAGGCACTGTATTGTCCTCAAAGCGGGCAAAAAGTTATTTAGTCTGCCTGGGAGCAAGACATCCTGGTCCGTGACTGGGCTGGTTTTCTTTTTGTAATCCGTGATTGACTGTAGACCCTGCCACATACCTCTTCTGTCTGAGCCGTTGAATTGTGATTCTACTTTGTCTCTATACTGTACGGACCTCACTTTGTGGACAGGGGCATTGTCATGATGAAACAGGAAAGGGCCTTCCTAAAACTGTGGCCTCAAAATTGGAAGCCCAGAATCTGTAGCTTTAAGATTTCCCTTCACTGGAGCTAAAGGCCTAGCCTGAACCATGAAAAACAGCCACATACCATTGCTCCTCCTCCATCAAACTTTACAGTTGGCACTCTGCATTGGGGAAGGTAGCATTCTCTTGGCATCTGTGAAACCCAGATTCGTCTGCCAGATGATGAAGAGTGATTCATCACTCCAGAGACTGTGTCTCCACTGCTACAGATTCCAATGACGGTGAGCTTTACACCATTCCAACCGATGCTTCGCATTGCGCATGGCGGTCTTAGGCTTGTATGTGGCTGCTTGGCCATAGAAACGAACAGTTCTTGTGCTGACGTTCCTTCCAGAGGCAGTTTGGGACTCCGTAGTGAGTGTTACCGAAGACAGACGATTTTTAAGCACTACGCGCTTCAGCACTCAGAACTCCCGTTCTGTGAGCTTGTGTGGCCTACCACTTCGCCGCTGAGCCGTTGTTGCTCCGAGATGTTTACATTTCACAATAACAGCACTGACAATTGACCTGGGCAGCTCAAGCAGGGCAGACATTTGACAAACTGATTCTTTGGAAAGGTGTCATCCTGTGACGGAGACTGCATGGCTGTGTGCTCAATTTTTATAACAGCTGTCAGAAAGTTTTGTGATGTTTTTATCAGTTGAATGTCACTGCTCCCTGTGTAACCCACAGGTTGCTAATGGCTGGGACAGGGTTAAGCCCCTAGGCAGCGCACCATTTTACAACACCAGACTGCCACATCTAGCAGGGTCAGGTTTAGTATCCATTGGGGTCAGCTTGGGGCGGAAAGGATATGTTTGGGACTTGGGCTTCCAAGTGTCTGTGTACGTTCCACACCTTACAGCGTCTTAAGAATGTCACATGACTGTCACCTGATGAGAGGTGCCTCATGATGAACTCTAGAATGTCACATGACTGTCACCTGATGAGAGGTGCCACATGATGAACTATAGAATGTCACATGACTGTCACCGGATGAGAGGGGCCACATGATGAACTATAGAATGTCACATGACTGTCACCTGATGAGAGGTATAATCGATGTGAAATGGCTAGCTAGTTAGCGGTGGTTCGCGCTAATAGCGTTTCAATCGTTGACGTCACTCAGTCTGAGTCCTGAAGTAGTTGTTTTGTGGCGCGATGAGTAACGATGCTCTGAGGGAGGTTGTTGTCGATGTGTGTAGAGGGACCCTGTCTTTCACCTGATGAGAGGTGATTCATGATGAACTCTCATATTTTTGTATTTTATATTACCGTCTTTTAACAAGGCCGGTTGCTAGTCCACCGCTCTAACCACTAGGCTACCATGCCGCCCCGACTAACTGTCACCTGATGAGAGGTGACTCATGATGAACTCTAGAATGTCACATGACAGTCACCTGATGAGAGGTGCTACATGATGAACTCTACACCTGTACAGGCTTCCTTGATAATATGGAGTGTTTGTCTCAACTCTTCCTCTTTTTAAAGCTCTCCTTATTGTATTAGAATGGCATTCATCTTGTGTTTATTCTACACATTACTGTCTTAAGTATGTCACACGACTCACCTGATGAGAGCGGAAATTCAGTGTTTTGTTTATTTTCCAGGTAAGAGGGACATGTCATTCATTCATGGATGTGTCACCTTAACAATGCCCCTTTTTCTAAGAACCAAGTTCTGGAGAAGGAAGCAGAATAAATTGAGATGATAATAAATTGAGATTGAGATGATGGGAAACACTACAATGAGTCGGTATTTATCAAAAACCCTTCCTTCTAAATATGAAAGTCACTGAAGCCTACTCTTTGAATAAAAATAATTTTCTTCCAACATTGCACGTTGCCCTTACAACACTGAGTTCACTTCACACAGACTCCCAGAGCATCACCGTGTGATAATGAAGTGAGGAGGTGTGTTTAGATGAGTGTCTGGCTCTGAAATCCACTGACCAGTAGATGGGGCTATAGCAGGAGAAGCCAGAATCCAGCTCTGTGTACCAGCTACAGGAAAGTAGGCTGTATGTTTGTGTACGTTCCACACCTTATTGTGTCTTAAGACTGTCAGATTACTGTCAACTGATGAGAGGGGAAATTCATAGAGTTTGTACTTCCTCCTAATGAACTGTGTCTGAATGATGATGAATATGACCTAGGGAATGTCACCACGGCTCAGTCTTTCACCTGTACTGTCATTCTAGATGATTAACACCTGTAGTTTCCACCTGCGGCTCAGCCCTCCTGGCAGGACCGTATATAAGAGATCACACAGGTTGAGGACTCCACATCACTGAGACTTCTACTACCACAGTTTCATACTGACCTACAGAGCCTCTGCTGTGACCATCATCCACACATCAGACCACCGTCCAGACAGACGGAGACATCTGAGACTCCGGCAGAAGCAGACAGAGGTATGGAGGAGAGCAAATAAGTATTTAAGACTTTGGTATGCTTTCATGGGCTTTAACCTCTCACTCTCTCTCTCTCTCTCTCCAGCCTTTACAGGAGCAGTGGTAGGCTTTCGGACAGATCACACCAGGGGACAGTGGTTCTTCAAGTCTGACCCACTTCAGGTAAGATTCTCTTTTCATCAAAATGTTTTTTCTCTCCATAAGTTTCAGAGGAACGTCAATAAATATGTCTTGTCATAAATATGGACATGTTAAAAGATATCTAGTCAGGTTGTTTAACTTGCCTAACTGTGGTGAGAAGGTAATTCCATGATGACTGCAGTAATAACATGTACCTTCCTTGACAAACACTGGAACCTGGACACACACACACCAGACAATTACAGGTCACTCACACTGAGGGCAGTGCAGAGCAGAGAAGGTGTTTCTGTTCTGTTTGTGTGTGTGTTTCAGTGTGTTTCTGTGTGTGTGTAAGGCCAATTTCAAGTTTTCATAACAATCGGTAATCGGTATTTTTGGACACCGATTATGGCCGATTGAACTCCAAGAAGAGACTGCGTGGCAGGCTGACTACCTGTCAGCAAGGAGCCAAGCTAAGTTGCAAGCTATCTTATAAAAAACAATCATTCTTAACATAATCACTAGTTAACTACACATAGTTGATGCTATTACTAGTTTATCTAGCTTGTCCTGCATTGTGTATAATCGATACGGTGCCTGTTAATTTATCATCGAATCACAGCCTACTTCGCCAAACGGGTGATTTAAGAAGCACATTCGCGAAAAAAGCACTTTCGTTGCACCAATGTGTACCTAGCCATAAACATCAACGCCTTTCTTAAAATCAATACTCAAGTATATATTTTTTAACATGCATATTTAGTTAATATTGCCTGCTAACATACATTTATTTTAACAAGGGAAATTGTTTCACGTCTCTTGCATTCTGTGCGACAGAGTCGGGGTATATGCAGCAGTTTGGGCCGCCTGGCTCGTTGCAAACTGTGTGAAGACCATCTTCCTGACAAAGACCATAATTAATTTGCCAGAATTGTACATAATTATGACATAAAGGTGAAGGTTGTGCAACAGCAATATTTAGACTGATGGATGCCACCCGTTAGATAAAACACGGAACGGAACAGCTTTATGTATGTATGCTTTCATGGGCTTTAACCTATCGCTCTCTCTCTCTGTCTCTCTCTCTCGGAACGGTTCCGTATTTCACTGAATGAATAAACGTTTTGTTTTGGAAATTATAGTTTCCGGATATGGTAGGCAGCAGCAGGCTCGTAAGCATTCATTCAAACAGCACTTTTCTGCATTTGCCAGCAGCTCTTCGCTGTGCTTCAAGCATTGAGCTGTTTATGACTTCAAGCCTATCGACTCCCGAGATTAGGCTGGCAATACTATAATGCCTATAAGAACATCCAATAGTCCTTTAGGGCTCTGGTTAACACAAGACCCCTTGTCTATTCCCTTAGGGCTCTGGTTAACATGAGACCCCCTGTCTATTCCCTTAGGGCTCTGGTTAACATGAGACCCCCTCTCTCATGTTGTGACTAACTCAGCCACCAGAATATGGTTTTCCCATTAAGCTGAAAAAGCTGATCAAGCAGCACCTCTTCTGACAGCGGTACAGCCGGACTCCATAAACAACCCAGAATACATGTGACGGGAATACCAGAGGGAGAAGGGAGAAAGAGAGTGAGGGAGAAAGAGAGCAAGAGAGAAAGAGAGAGAGAGAGAGAGAGAGAGAGAGGGAGAGGGACAGGGAGAGGGACAGGGACAGGGAGAGGGAGAGGGAGAGGGAGAGGGAGAGAGAGAGAGAGAGAGAGAGAGAGAGAGAGGGAGAGGGAGAGAAGCTGAGGTTTAAGAAGATAAACAGAAATACCTATGTTAGGACGACTGTTTATGGCCTGGGCACAACTCAAAGACACACTCCCTTTGTCTCTCTGTTCTCCCTCTCTTTCCAGGTTATAAAAACAGCCTTCACCCAGTGGAGTTGACACAGTCAGGACTGGCGTGTAGAGCAGCCAACCCAGAGATGAGTGTGTCAACGTGTCAGATGAAGGAACGTTACAACCAGCAGGGATTCCTCTCTGCTGTACCGGTCCTAGACGACACAGAGCTGAGGGAGGCCAGACAGGCCTTCAACCACCTGGAGAGAGAGTTCGGTGAGTGGAGGGGGACGAGGAGGAGGAGGGGGGGGTTAGGGTTAGGATTATGTTTTTATTTTATTTTACCTTTAACAAGGCAGGTTCATATTTTCAATGATGGCCTAGGAACAGAAGGTTAACAGCCTTGTTTGTTCAACCTTTTATGGTTAAACATGTCCTTTAAATGGAATCTATTGAATGATATCTTCATCTGTCTATCTGTATTGAATTATATCAACCTTTGTCTATCTGTATTGAGCATATCTAACTCCGTCTACCTGTATTGGATGATATCTACCTGTGTCTATCTGTATTGAACATATCTAACTCCGTCTACCTGTATTGAACATTTCTACCTCTGTCTACCTGTATTGAACATATCTACCTCTGTCTACCTGTATTGAATGATATCTACCTGTATCGACATGTACGTAATAATATCTACCTCTGTCTACCTGTATTGAATGATATCTACCTGTATCGACATGTACGTAATGATATCTACCTGTGTCTACCTGTATTGAATGATAACGACCTGTCTCTACATGTGTTGAATGATATCTGCCTGTATTGAATGATATCTACCTGTATTGAACATATCTACCCGTGTCTACCTGTATTGAATGATATCAACCTGTCTCTACATGTGTTGAATTACATCTAACTCTGTCTACCTGTATTGAATCACATCTAACTCTGTCTATCTGTATTGAATCACATCTAACTCTGTCTATCTGTATTGAATTACATCTAACTCTGTCTATCTGTATTGAATTACATCTAACTCTGTCTATCTGTATTGAATTACATCTAACTCTGTCTACCTGTATTGAACATATCTAACTCTGTCCACCTGTATTGAATGATATCTAACTATGTCTACCTGTATTGAACATTTTTACCTCTGTCTACCTATATTGAACATATCTACCTCTGTCTATCTGTATTGAATTACATCTAACTCTGTCTGCCGGTATTAAACATATCTAACTCTGTCTATCTGCATTGAATTACATCTAACTCTGTCTACCTGTATTGAATGATATCTATCTGTATTGAATGATATCTACCTGTATTGAATTATATCTATCTGTATTGAATGATATCTATATGTATCTACCTTTATTGAATGATATCTATCTGTATTGAATGATATCTACCTGTTTTGAATGATACCTACCTGTATTGAATGATATCTACCTGTATTGAATGATATCAACCTGTCTCTACATGTGTTGAATTACATCTAACTCTGTCTACCTGTATTGAATCACATCTAACTCTGTCTATCTGTATTGAATTACATCTAACTCTGTCTATCTGTATTGAATTACATCTAACTCTGTCTATCTGTATTGAATTACATCTAACTCTGTCTATCTGCATTGAATTACATCTAACTCTGTCTACCTGTATTGAATGATATCTATCTGTATTGAATGATATCTACCTGTATTGAATTATATCTATCTGTATTGAATGATATCTATATGTATCTACCTTTATTGAATGATATCTATCTGTATTGAATGATATCTACCTGTTTTGAATGATACCTACCTGTATTGAATGATATCTACCTGTATTGAATGATACCTATCTGTATTGAATAATATCTACCTTTGTCTACCTGTAATGAATGATACCTACCTGTATTGAATGATATCTATCTGTATCTCCCTGTATTGAATTATATCTACCTGTATTGACTGATATCTACCTGTGTCTACCTGACTTCAGGTGAGGAGTATACCCAGTACAGTCTCCACAATGTGCACCTGCAGTACCCCTGGGTGATGGGCCTGGCCAAACACCCCAACATCCTACAGGTGGTACAGTCCATCCTGGGCTCTGATGTCATCCTGCTAGACTCACGCTTCATCTGCAAGTACCCAACAACCCCCACACCCCACCCCACAGCCACACAGGCAGGAAATGATGCCATCACTCTGACCAGTGAGGAGGAAGTGAGGTCATCAGAGAAGGACCAGCAGAGTGAGACTGGACTGCCCTTCGTGGCCTGGCACCAGGATATGAGGTGAGTACATCACTAATACTTCTACAGCTACATTACTATTACAATACTAATACTACTGTCAGTTACAAGTATCTCAAAAATAGTAAAATACTACTAGAGTACTACTACCGCTACCAATACTGCTTGTAGTACTGTTACTACAACTACTACAGTAGTACTACAATATTACAACTACTACATCACTACTGCAACCACTACTGCTAATACTACTAATACTACTACAACTACAATACTACAGCTACTACTACCACAATACTACTACAATATTACTACTACTACACCAGTCCTACTACTACAATACAACTACTACTACTACTACAATACTACAGCTACTACTACCACAACACTACTACAATACTACTACTACTATCACAATACTACTTCTACTACTACAGTACTACTACTGCTACTACTACAACTATCACAATCCCACTCCTACTACTACAGTACTACTACTGCTACCAATACTGCTTGTAGTACTGTCACTACAACTACTACAGTAGTACTACAATATTACTACTGCTACACCACTCCTACTACTACAGTAAGTTTTGAGTAATAACAAGTATTTACTCAGCAGCTGTCTGATTCCTCCAGGTACTGGGGAATAGCTGGGGGTCCAGTCCTGTCGGTGTGGCTGGCTCTAGACGACTCACTGGCAGAAAACGGAGCCCTGAAGGTCATCCCAGGTATTGCAGCTCCCCTGACCACCTAAAACTCACCAAATCATTTAGTTTCCAGAAACGGCCAGTTCAGTTCTAATTGGTGCCACAACTAGATAAATAAATACTTAAATGTCTCCTCAAAATATTTATCTGCATTTAGCCAGGTACAGTTAATGTTCTGAACGCCTCTTTCTGTCATTCTAGCATGACATGACTGCAGTAAATGACTGTGATAAGATGTCCTTTCATAGACAAACAGAAGACTAGAGTCTGTGTGGTTAGTAAAGTGTTCACTCTCCTCTCCTCTCCTCTCCTCTCCTCTCCTCTCCTCTCCTCTCCTCTCCTCTCCTCTCCTCTCCTCTCCTCTCCTCTCCCCCTCCCCTCTTCCCCCTCCTCCTCCAGGAAGCCACTGCTCTGGCATGCTGCCCCACCAACTCGCCTCCCGCCCCGGAAACATGCTGTCAGTCAACCAGGAGATCCCTGAGGAGCTGGTGCAAACGGATAGCGCTCTACTCTGCCCCCTGCTGGCTGGGCAGATGTCTGTAAGTCACACTGCCCCCCTACTGGGGGTTCTTGTCTTTTTAAGAACAACAAATGTCAGCAAACAGACATTGTGTATTACAGTGAGCTTCCCATCCCAAGTCCTACTGGGCATTCTGTATTACAGGGAGCTTCCCATCCCAGGTCCTACTGGGCATTCTGTATTACAGGGAGCTTCCCATCCCAGGTCCTACTGGGCATTCTGTATTACAGGGAGCTTCCCATCCCAAGTCCTACTGGGCATTCTGTATTACAGTGAGCTTCCCATCCCAAGTCCTACTAGACATTCTGTATTACAGGGAGCTTCCCATCCCAAGTCCTACTGGGCATTCTGTATTACAGGGAGCTTCCCATCCCAGGTCCTACTGGGCATTCTGTATTACAGGGAGCTTCCCATCCCAGGTCCTACTGGGCATTCTGTATTACAGGGAGCTTCCCATCCCAGGTCCTACTAGACATTCTGTATTACAGGGAGCTTCCCATCCCAGGTCCTACTAGACATTCTGTATTACAGGGAGCTTCCCATCCCAAGTCCTACTGGGCATTCTGTATTACAGAGAGCTTCCCATCCCAGGTCCTACTGGGCATTCTGTATTACAGGGAGCTTCCCATCCCAGGTCCTACTGGACATTCTGTATTACAGGGAGCTTCCCATCCCAGGTCCTACTGGGCATTCTGTATTACAGGGAGCTTCCCATCCCAGGTCCTACTAGACATTCTGTATTACAGGGAGCTTCCCATCCCAGGTCCTACTAGACATTCTGTATTACAGGGAGCTTCCCATCCCAGGTCCTACTAGACATTCTGTATTACAGGGAGCTTCCCATCCCAAATCCTACTAGACATTCTGTATTACAGGGAAATACACTCTATTCTCTGTTCTTCTACAACTATATTGTGTTTCTCACTAATTGTGCTGTACAAACAATAAGAATTAAGGTGCCATTTGGGATTGTGACTTGATGTTGATGGTTAACCCAATCAGATCCATGATGGGTTCCTGGTCCACGCCAGTGACCCCAACACATCCCAGAAGAGACGCTGTGGCTTCGTGATCCGATACGTCCCTACCTGTGCCTACCCTATACAGGTGAGAACTACTGTAGATATGTCTCTACCTGTATCTACCCTATACAGGTGAGAACTACTGTAGATATGTCTCTACCTGTATCTACCCTATACAGGTGAGAACTACTGTAGATATGTCTCTACCTGTATCTACCCTATACAGGTGAGAACTACTGTAGATATGTCTCTACCTGTATCTACCCTATACAGGTGAGAACTACTGTAGATATGTCTCTACCTGTATCTACCCTATACAGGTGAGAACTACTGTACATATGTATCCACCTGTCTCTACCCTTTACAGGTGAGAACTACTGTAGATATGTCTCTACCTGTATCTACCCTATACAGGTGAGAACTACTGTACATATGTATCCACCTGTCTCTACCCTTTACAGGTGAGAACTGTAGATATGTCTCTACCTGTGTCTACCCTATGTTTCTCTCAATCTCTCTCTCTGCAGGACCCAGACCGTCCCAGGCGTTTCCATGCTACAGTGATGGCCAGTGGATCAGACCAGTTCAGTCACTTCTCCACCTTGCTGTGATGAGCCTTACAGCACAACTACAACCATATCCATAGAGATACCATTACCGTATTACTGTCTGATACTTAGAGGAACCTAATGATACTGTATTCACCTTGATGACTTACTGCTGTGTTCACCTTGATGACTTACTGCTGTGTTCACCTTGATGACTTACTGCTGTATTCACCTTGATGACTTACTGCTATGTTCACCTTGATGACTTACTGCTGTGTTCACCTTGATGACTTACTGCTGTATTCACCTTGATGACTTACTGCTGTGTTCACCTTGATGACTTACTGCTGTGTTCACCTTGATGACTTACTGTTGTGTTCACCTTGATGACTTACTGTTGTATTCACCTTGATGACTTACTGCTGTGTTCACCTTGATGACTTACTGTTGTGTTCACCTTGATGACTTACTGCTGTGTTCACCTTGATGATATAGATGAACGGTTTAAAAATCACTTTTTGTACATAGCCCCCCATATTAGGAGACCAAAAGTACTGGGACAAATGAACTTCTATGTATTAAAGTAGTCAAAAGTTTAGTATTTGGTCCCATGTTCATAGCACACATTAACTATATCAATCTTGTGACTCTACAAACTTGTTGGATGCATTTGTTGTTTGTTTTGGTTGAGTTTCAGATTATTTTAGAATAGAAATGTTGAATAATGTAGGATTAGAATCGACTATGTTTCTAAACACTTCTACATTAACGTGGATGTTATCATGATTACGGATAATCCTGAATGAATCTTGATTAATGATGAGTGAGAACCTTACAGACAAAAACATCACACTCTCCAAAAATGCTAACCTCCCTGTTATTGTAATGGTGAGAGGTTAGCATGTCTTGGGGGTATGATATAAAATGCTAACCTCCCCTGTTATTGTAATGGTGAGAGGTTAGCATGTATTGGGGGTATGATATACAATGCTAACCTCCCCTGTTAATGTAATGGTGAGAGGTTAGCATGTCTTGGGGGTATGATATACAATGCTAACCTCCCCTGTTAATGTAATGGTGAGAGGTTAGCATGTCTTGGGGGTATTATATACAATGCTAACCTCCCCTGTTATTGTAATGGTGAGAGGTTAGCATGTCTTGGGGGTATGATATAAAATGCTAACCTCCCCTGTTAATGTAATGGTGAGAGGTTAGCATGTCTTGGGGGTATGATATACAATGCTGACCTCTGTTTTCGGGGTATGATGTGTGCATTTAACTTTTTTTACTTTCTCCCTCGTCATTATTCATTCAGGACTATATGTTGTCATGGTAACGTCCATGTAGAAGTGTTTAGAACCGTACAGCATGTGTCACTGTCCCAATACCGGTGGAGCTCACAGTATCTGGGTTGGACTGGGTCGGGCTGGGTTGCACTGGGTTGGACTTGAGTCTATCTCCTGTTTCTGTAGAGTGAACCAGAACGGCCCATAGGGCAGGAGACCATCTCCTGTTTCTGTAGAGTGAACCAGAACGGCCCGTAGGGCAGGAGTCCATCTCCTGTTTCTGTAGAGTGAACCAGAACGGCCCATAGGGCAGGAGTCCATCTCCTGTTTCTGTAGAGTGGACCAGAACAGCCCATAGGGCAGGAGTCCATCTCCTGTTTCTGTAGAGTGAACCAGAACGGCCCATAGGGCAGGAGTCCATCTCATGTTTCTGTAGAGTGGACCAGAACGGCCCATAGGGCAGGAGTCCATCTCTTGTTTCTGTAGAGTGAACCAGAACGGCCCATAGGGCAGGAGTCCATCTCCTGTTTCTGTAGAGTGAACCAGAACAGCCCGTAGGGCAGGAGTCCATCTCCTGTTTCTGTAGAGTGAACCAGAACGGCCCATAGGGCAGGAGTCCATCTCCTGTTTCTGTAGAGTGAACCAGAACGGCCTGTAGGGCAGGAGTCCATCTCTTGTTTCTGTAGAGTGAACCAGAACGGCCCATAGGGCAGGAGTCCATCTCCTGTTTCTGTAGAGTGAACCAGAACGGCCTGTAGGGCAGGAGTCCATCTCC
The DNA here is from genome assembly GCF_057628025.1 of Oncorhynchus mykiss. Classification (NCBI taxonomy): domain Eukaryota; kingdom Metazoa; phylum Chordata; class Actinopteri; order Salmoniformes; family Salmonidae; genus Oncorhynchus; species Oncorhynchus mykiss. The sequence goes on along the minus strand of NC_143046.1, from coordinate 1,343,867 downwards.
TGTTTCTGTAGAGTGAACCAGAACGGCCCATAGGGCAGGAGTCCATCTCCTGTTTCTGTAGAGTGAACCAGAACGGCCTGTAGGGCAGGAGTCCATCTCTTGTTTCTGTAGAGTGAACCAGAATGGCCCATAGGGCAGGAGTCCATCTCCTGTTTCTGTAGAGTGGACCAGAACGGCCCATAGGGCAGGAGTCCATCTCCTGTTTCTGTAGAGTGAACCAGAACGGCCCGTAGGGAAGGAGTCCATCTCCTGTTTCTGTAGAGTGGACCAGAACGGCCCATAGGGCAGGAGTCCATCTCCTGTTTCTGTAGAGTGAACAAAAAGGCGAGCCACTCTGAAGGTGACCTGAGCTGACCTGTTATTTTAGTGCATTGATAATGATAATAATTACATGTATAAAATGTGAATGGAGGACTAATTAAATGCTGTATGAACATGTAAGCTAATGTATCTGGGACTTCATGCTATATTACCTCTTCATGTGTCGTATTGTGATTTACGTGTTGAATAAACCATCTCACTATACACTGGCATCTTTCTCTGTGGAACTTGGTGGGCCTTACTTTGTATCAAACTATGTTTCATTTGTAAAAGATTCTGGGATTGGGATTTTAACCAGTTGAATGAAAGGGCAACATGTAGATTTCCACCTAAATAAACTTACCCAAACATCATTATTTTTCACGAGGAGGCTACAAACAATAACGGGTGATGCTGCGTAGCTTTAGAAAGGTCTGGAAATCCCCTTCCTGTAACGCTCCGGGTGTCGTGGGTGTGGAGTCAGACGCAGGAAACAGAGAGTGCGAGGTAGTGCTATTTAATGTCCAAAAAACGCAACACAGGGTGCTCACAACCAAAATATACGACCAGGAACACGCTCCTCTACATACAAAACAGAAGGTCACAATAATCAATCCCTCACAAAGAACCAGGCGGGCCGGCTGACTAATAAAGCCTCACTAATTATACTCAACTCAAAACAGGTGTACTCAATAAACACATAAGGAGGGGGAGGAAAGAATCAGTGGCAGCTAGTAGGCCGGCGACGACGACCGCCGAGCGCCACCCGAACGGGAAGGGGAGCCACCGTCGGTCGAAGTCGTGACACTTCCTGGTTAAAATAGTTAGAAATTGCTGATGTACATTGTACAAATATTATGAAAATCATAGATTTTTTCAGATTCAACAAAACTGGGGCAATAGGGCTTGAAATGATGGATATTATTTCTAAATATAGTAACAATCAAATGATAAACGACTTGCTAAAGTTTTCACATTTCTTATAACTAAAATAAATATGATCAAACTTAGTGACAGTACAATATTAGCACGTTTGGGAGTCCCATAGGGCGGAACACAATTGGCCCAGCATCGTCCGGGTTTGGCCGGTGTAGACCGTCATTGTAATTAAGAATTTGTTCTTAACTGACTTGCCTAGTTCACATGAACCCTAACAGTGTTACATTTAAAATTGGGCCAGTGTCTATACGGTCCAAACTTTTGAGTGTTAAATTAACACTGTACTCAGTGCTGATGCTGTTACACTTTGTCTGTGTTAGGGCATTAACACTTTCAGTGTTATGTAATAACACCTCATATAGTAGTTTTAACACCAGGAAGTGTTTATTGTTTACCCCAATGGAGTTCTACAATAACACCTCATATAGTAGTTTTAAACACTACATCAAGAGGTCCGTATTTCTTGACAAGGTCAATGTTGAGTTAAGGACATTACAAACTACACTCACAAGTCTTTATTGCTACATGCTCTTATGTAAACATTTAAGACATCAGAACCGGCAGCAGACATTATAAATGTAAATTAGCGCAAGCATATCCAGCTAAACTGATACAACACTGCCTCTCACGGGTGGCCAAAAATAACAATTTGAAAGCCATGCCCCCAATAAGGCACACCTGGAGTATAATTTCCCGGTGTGCATTGCCTTTTCCAGTGAATTGTATTGTTACCACTGATCTGTATGTGTCAGTGATAGTGATAGAGACATGTATGTTGAATTTGCTAATTTTCAGTCCTGTGGACTTCACCAAGGGAGTTCCTAATGTAGGCAAATGTTATCAATAAAATGTAACCGTTAATGATAATACATCACATACATTGAGTGTACAAAATATTAAGAACACTTACTCTTTCCATGACAAATCACATCAAATCAATTCACATTTTATTTATTACATACACATGGTTAGTGCTAAATACGGCTGCTAGAATCCTGACTACAACCAAAACATTTGATCATATTACTCCAGTGCTAGCCTCCATACACTGGCTTCCTGTCAAGGCTAGGGCTGATTTCAAGGTTTTACTGCTAACCTACAAAGCAGTACATGGGCTTGCTCCTACCTATCTCTCTGATTTGGTCCTGCCGTACATACCTACACGTACGCTACGGTCACAAGACGCAGGCCTCCTAATTGTCCCTAGAATTTCTAAGCAAACAGGTGGAGGCAGGGCTTTCTCCTACAGAGCTCCATTTTTATGGAATGGTCTGCCTACCCATGTGAGAGACGCAGACTCGGTCTCAACCTTTAAGTCTTTACTGAAGACTCATCTCTATATCTCTATATCTCTATATGATTGAGTGTAGTCTGGCCCAGGAGTGTAAAGGTGAACGGAAAGGCTCTGGAGCAACGAACGGCCCTTGCTGTCTCTGCCTGGCCTGTTCCCCTCTTTCCACTGGGATTCTCTGCCTCTAACCCTATTACAGGGGCTGAGTCACTGGCTTACTAGGGCTCTTTCATACCGTCCCTAGGAGGGGTGCGTCACTTGAGTGGGTTGAGTCACTGATGTGATCTTCCTGTCTGGGTTGGCGCCCCCCCCTTGGGTTGTGCCGTGGCGGAGGTCTTTGTGGGCTATACTCGGCCTTGTCCCAGGATGGTAAGTTGGTGGTTGAAGATATCCCTCTAGTGGTGTGGGGGCTGTGCTTTGCCAAAGTGGGTGGGGTTATATCCTGCCTGTTTGGTCCTGTCCGGGGGTGTCCTCGGATGGGGCCACAGTTTCTCCTGACCCCTTCTGTCTCAGCATTCAGTATTTATGCTGCAGTAGTTTATGTGTCGGGGGGCTAGGGTCAGGCTAGGGTCAGTTTGTTATATCTGGAGTACTTCTCCTGTCCTATCCGGTGTCCTGTGTGAATTTAAGTATGCTCTCTCAAATTCTCTCTTTCTCTCTTTCTTTCGCTCTCTCATAGGACCTGAGCCCTAGGACCATGCCTCAGGACTACCTGACATGATGACTCCTTGCTGTCCCCAGTCCACATGGCCGTGCTGCTGCTCCAGTTTCAACTGTTCTGCCTGTGATTATTATGTGATTATTATTATTTGACCATGCTGGTCATTTATGAACATTTGAACATCTTGGCCATGTTCTGTTATAATCTCCACCCGGCACAGCCAGAAGAGGACTGGCCACCCCTCATAGCCTGGTTCCTCTCTAGGTTTATAATCTCCACCCGGCACAGCCAGAAGAGGACTGGCCACCCGACATAGCCTGGTTCTCTAGGTTTCTTCCTAGGTTTTGGCCTTTCTAGGGAGTTTTTCCTAGCCACCGCCACCCCTTCACATGGTTTAAGAATAGGTAGACACATTCAGGTGACTGAGCCCCAGGTGACTGAGCCCCAGGTGACTGAGCCCCCAGGTGACTGAGCCCCAGGTGACTGAGCCCCAGGTGACTGAGCCCCCAGGTGACTGAGCCCCAGGTGACTGAGCCCCCAGGTGACTGAGCCCCAGGTGACTGAGCCCCCAGGTGACTGAGCCCCAGGTGACTGAGCCCCCAGGTGACTGAGCCCCAGGTGACTGAGCCCCAGGTGACTGAGCCCCAGGTGACTGAGCCCCCAGGTGACTGAGCCCCAGGTGACTGAGCCCCAGGTGACTGAGCCCCCAGGTGACTGAGCCCCCAGGTGACTGAGCCCCAGGTGACTGAGCCCCAGGTGACTGAGCCCCAGGTGACTGAGCCCCAGGTGACTGAGCCCCCAGGTGACTGAGCCCCAGGTGACTGAGCCCCCAGGTGACTGAGCCCCAGGTGACTGAGCCCCAGGTGACTGAGCCCCCAGGTGACTGAGCCCCAGCGGAGGGAAGAAATACAACTGCCAACACCAGAGACCAAAGGTATACATTCTAATAACACGTATATCACATAAGCATATTATGCAGACAAGACATCTTAATCATCTATGTTACCCAACTAATTCTGATTCATCCACCACAAGCCTTGTCTGGCAGCCAGACACTTCAGTCATTTACTGCCTTTTAAAAAAACATAGCAGATATGACTGACTTGCTTAAACAAATGTGGTTTCTACTGACAATTGAGATGTACAAACTATGGCAAAAGGCTACGACAAGTGGATAAGAGGCAATCCGAAATTTCGATTAAGACATTAATGAGCGAGCGACGACGGACGTAGTCAATATAACCATTTGTTCAGCACTTTGAAATGTACAGCGACAGCACAAAGGGCAAGAAGGTAGAAGACATCAATGCATTGCGCAAAGCAGCCACAACTGTCATTAAGAGTGTCAACGATTGAGTCTTTGAATGAAGAGACTTGAGATAAAACTGTCCAGTTTGAGTGTGCAGCGAACTAGCTGCAGTGAACTGAAAAGACGAGCAACCCAGGGTTATTAACTCCAAGACTGGGGGACTGGTTATTTTACAGAGTGAATTTAATTCCTGAATCAACACTATAAATGAAAAATCAACACGGGGCAATTTGCTGTGTATAGAGAAAAGTGCATAAAAGTGAATTCCATTCCATTTACCCGCTTAACTCGGGTGGGAATTCCCCACTATGTGCCAACTGGATGTACTCTGTCAATCTAACCTGTATGCTAAACACACAGAGAAAGAACGAGCTGTTCATAACCCCGTATGACAATAATATACCATATAAAAACCTAGTGGTCAGCTGAAAAAACTAATCAAATGAAAAGTCGTTCATTCCAGAATTTGGTTGTACTTTTATTACGAGGTTGATAAAAACACAAGTCATCCCACAGTCAGACAGATGAAGCAACAGAAACACTATCTTCTTCTGTGTGTCCATTACATTCCCATCAGGAGGGTCTCCAGGTAAACAAACAACAACAACAACAAACATGATCGTGAGTTCACTTCCCAAATAGCTCCCTATTCCCGTCTTTTGGGAAGGTCACATCAGCACTATAAAGGGAACAGGGTGCCTTTTGAGAAGATCACATCAGCACTATAAAGGGAGCAGGGTGTCTTTTGAGAAGATCACATCAGCACTATAAAGGGAACAGGGTGCCTTTTGGGAAGATCACATCAGCACTATAAAGGGAACAGGGTGCCTTTTGGGAAGATCACATCAGCACTATAAAGGGAACAGGGTGCCTTTTGAGAAGATCACATCAGCACTATAAAGGGAACAGGGTGCCTTTTGGGAAGGTCACATCAGCACTATAAAGGGAACAGGGTGCCTTTTGAGAAGCACAGCTAATCAGTATTCTGAATCTCAGACGTGTCCTAGGCCAGTTTGAGCAGTTCTGTAACCATGACGCCCACCCCGTCAAACACCTCATGTATGGGAGCGTTACACATGAAGGCGGAGGAGGTGACCAGCTTGTTCTTCACATCGATGTGGACCTCCCCCACTTTCTTATTCACGTGTTTACAGCCCAGCTCCTTCATGGAAGTTGCCGTCTGGGCATGGGGCCATCTAGTGGCAAGAGGGAGAAGAAAAGCAGCAGGGTTAAAAACATACTGCTTTGTTCTGTTAAAACATATCAGCACACACACACACACACACACACACACACACACACACACACACACACACACACACACACACACACACACACACACACACACACACACACACACACACACACACACACACACACACAACTGAGACATTGTAACTCACCTCTCACACTCCTTGTCCTGTCCCACAGTGATCTCACACCCCGGCAGGGCCTTAGCAGCTAGGACAGGGGAGATGCAGCACATAGCCAGGGGCTTGCCTGCAGCGTGGAACCCCTTAATCAGCTTCTCTACTTGGGGTTGAACTGTGAACTCCTTCCCCTTCACAGCCCAGTCAGACAGATTTTTAGCCACGCCAAAACCACCTGCAAAACAAAACACAGTTCAGTTGAGAGGAGCACCGCGGAGACCAGTGGTTTGGTCATGTTTGGGGTTGATGGGAGTAGAATGATTGAAATGAAGTCATAGTGAAAGAGTGATGATATTCGTAACAGATATATAGAATAAAGGAGAGATGATATAGTAACAGAGATATAGCACAAAGGAGAGATGATATAGTAACAGAGATATAGATTAAAGGAGAGATGATATATTAACAGAGATATAGCATAAAGGAGAGATGATATAGTAACAGAGATATAGAATAAAGGAGAGATGATATAGTAACAGAGATATAGCATAAAAGGGAGATGATATAGTAACAGATATATAGAATAAAGGAGAGATGATATAGTAACAGAGATATAGAATAAAAGGGAGATGATATAGTAACAGATATATAGAATAAAGGAGAGATGATATAGTAAGAGAGATATAGAATAAAGGAGAGATGATATAGTAACAGATATATAGAATAAAGGAGAGATGATATAGTAACAGATATATAGAATAAAGGAGAGATGATATAGTAACAGAGATATAGAATAAAGGGGAGATGATATAGTAACAGAGATAGATTAAAGGAGAAATGATATAGAAACAGAGATATAGAATAAAGGGGAGATGATATAGTAACAGAGATATAGCATAAAGTAGAGATGATATAGTAACAGAGATATAGAAAAAAGGAGTGGTGATATAGCAACAGAGATATAGATTAAAGGAGAGATGATATAGTAACAGAGATATAGAATAAAGGAGAGATGATATAGTAACAGAGATACAGAATAAAGGAGAGATGATATAGTAACAGAGATATAGCATAAAGGAGAGATGATATACTAACAGAGATATAGAAAAGGAGTGGTAATATAGTAAAAGAGATATAGAATAAAGGAGAGATGATATAGTAACAGAGATATAGCATAAAGGAGAGATGATATAGTAACAGAGATATAGCATAAAGGAGAGATGATATAGTAACAGAGATATAGAATAAAGGAGAGATGATAAAGTTTTTACTGATAAAATATTAAGACAGGACTGTGTTAGTCAGTACCAGTATCATATTATCAATGTGCTGGTGCTAGATGAAGGAGTAATGCTCACCTGGGATAACGAGGGCGTCGAAGGCGGTGATCTCTAGCTTGGCAAGGTCAGACACATCGCCGCGGGCGATTCGAGCACTCTCCTCCAGGACGTTGCGTTTCTCAGCCGTGGGTTTCCCCTCACAGTGGTTCACTACATGCATTTGGTCCTCGTTGGGGGCAAACATCTGGACCTGGGAGAGGGAAGGGGAGGAGAAGAGAGGAGGAGTGAGGAGGGGGATGACAGGGGGAGGAGAAGAGAAGAGAGGAGAGGATGGGGAGGCGGAGGAGGGTGGAGTAGAGGAGAGGAGTGAAGAGGAGGCGGATGAGGGGTTAGGAGAGGAGGTGAGAGGAAGGAGGAGGAAGAGGAGAGGAGAGGATGGGGAGGCGGAGGAGGGTGGAGGAGAGGAGAGGAGTGAAGAGGAGGCGGATGAGGGGTTAGGAGAGGAGGCGAGAGGAGGGAGGGGGAGGAGAAGAGAGGAGAGGAGAGGATGGGGAGGCGGAGAAGGGTGGAGGAGAGGAGAGGAGTGAAGAGGAGGCGGAGGAGGGATTAGGAGAGGAGGAGAGAGGAGGGGAGAGGAGGGGGAGGAGAGGGGGAGGAGAAGAGGGGAGGAGTGAGCAGGGGGGAGGAGAAGGGAGGAGAGGAGAGGATGGGGAGGCGGAGGACAGGAGAGGAAAGGAGTGGAGGGGGAGGAGAGGGGGAAGAGAAGAGAAGAGAGGAGAGGATGGGGAGGCGGAGGAGGGTGGAGGAGAGGAGAGGAGTGAAGAGGAGGCGGAGGGGTTAGGAGAGGAGGTGAGAGGAGAGGAGTGAAGAAGAGGTGGAGGGGGGGTTAGGAGAGGAGGTGAGAGGAGGGAGAAGGGTAGAAGATGGGGAGGAGAAGAGAGGAGAGGATTGGGGGAGAGGGGGAGGAGAAGAGAGGAGAGGAGAGGAGGGGGAGGAGAGGGGGAGAAGAAGAGGGGAGGAGTGAGGAGGGGTAGGATGTTAGATACTATTATCTTCTATTAGCCCCAGCCCTAATGTTGACCACCCTTACCTTAGCCCTAACCCTTATGTAGACCACCCTTACCTTAGTCCCAGCCATAACCCTAATGTAGACCACCCTTACCTTAGCCCCTAACCTCAATGTAGACCACCCTTACCTTAGCTCGAGTCGTAACCATAATGTAGACCACCCCTACCTTAGCTCCAGTCGTAACCATAATGAAAACCACCCTTACCATCGCCACTAACCCTAATGTAGACCACACTTACTTTAGGCCCAAACCCGAGTGTAGACCACCCTTACCTTAGGCCCTAAACCTAATGTAGACCACCCTAACCGTAGGCCCCAACCCTAACGTAGACAAACCTTACCTTAGCTCCAGCCCTAATGTAGACCACCCTTACCTTAGCAACCTAACCCTAATGTAGACCACCCTTACCTTAGCCCCTAACCCTAACGTAGACCACCCTTACCTTAGCCGCTAACCTTAACGTAGACACTCCTTACCTTAGTCCCTAACCCTAATGTAGACCTCAATTACCTTAGCCACTAACCCCAATGTAGACCACCCTTACCATAGCCCCTAATCCTAATGTAGACCACCCTTACCTTAGCTCCTAAGCCTAACATAGACCACCCTTACCTTAGCTCCTAAGCCTAACGTAGACCACCCTTACCTTAGCCCCTAACCCTAATGTAGACCACCCTAACCGTAGGCCCCAACCCTAACGTAGACAAACCTTACCTTAGCTCCAGCCCTAATGTAGACCACCCTTACCTTAGCAACCTAACCCTAATGTAGACCACCCTTACCTTAGCCCCTAACCCTAACGTAGACCACCCTTACCTTAGCCGCTAACCTTAACGTAGACACTCCTTACCTTAGTCCCTAACCCTAATGTAGACCTCAATTACCTTAGCCACTAACCCCAATGTAGACCACCCTTACCTTAGCCCCTAATCCTAATGTAGACCACCCTTACCTTAGCTCCTAAGCCTAACATAGACCACCCTTACCTTAGCTCCTAAGCCTAACGTAGACCACCCTTACCTTAGCCCCTAACGCTAACGTAGACTACCCTTACCTTAGCCCCTAACCCTAACGTAGACCACCCTTACCTTAGCCGCTAACCTTAACGTAGACACTCCTTACCTTAGTCCCTAACCCTAATGTAGACCTCAATTACCTTAGCCACTAACCCCAATGTAGACCACCCTTACCTTAGCCCCTAATCCAAATGTAGACCACCCTTACCTTAGCTCCTAAGCCTAACATAGACCACCCTTACCTTAGCTCCTAAGCCTAACGTAGACCACCCTTACCTTAGCCCCTAACGCTAACGTAGACTACCCTTACCTTAGGTCCTAACCCTAACGTTGACCACCCTTACCTTAGCTCCAGTCATAACCCTAACGAAGACTACCCTTACCTTAGCCCCTAACCCTAACGCAGACTACACTTACCTTAGCCCCTAACCCTAGCGTAGACCACCCTTACCTTAGCCCCTAACCCTAACGTAGACCGCAATTACCTTAGCCCCTAACCCTAACGTAGACCACCCTTACCTTAGGTCATAACCCTAAGAAGACCACCCTTACCTTAGCCCCTAACCCTAATGTAGACCACCCTTGCCTTAGCCCCTAACCCTAACGTAGACTACCCTTACCTTAGCTACAGTCATAACCCTAACAAAGACCACCCTTACCTTAGCCCCTAACCCTAATGTAGACCACCCTTACCTTAGCCCCTAACCCTAACGTAGACTACACTTACCTTAGCCCCTAACTCTAACGTAGACCACCCTTACCTTAGCCCCTAACCCTAACGTAGACTACACTTACCTTAGCCCCTAACCCTAATGTAGACCACCCTTACCTTAGCCCCTAACCCTAATGTAGACCACCCTTGCCTTAGCCCCTAACCCCAATGTAGACAACCCTTACCTTAGCTCCTAAGCCTAACATAGACCACCCTTACCTTAGCTCCTAAGCCTAACGTAGACCACCCTTACCTTAGCCCCTAACGCTAACGTAGACTACCCTTACCTTAGGTCCTAACCCTAACGTTGACCACCCTTACCTTAGCTCCAGTCATAACCCTAACGAAGACTACCCTTACCTTAGCCCCTAACCCTAACGCAGACTACACTTACCTTAGCCCCTAACCCTAGCGTAGACCACCCTTACCTTAGCCCCTAACCCTAACGTAGACCGCAATTACCTTAGCCCCTAACCCTAACGTAGACCACCCTTACCTTAGGTCATAACCCTAAGAAGACCACCCTTACCTTAGCCCCTAACCCTAATGTAGACCACCCTTGCCTTAGCCCCTAACCCTAACGTAGACTACCCTTACCTTAGCTACAGTCATAACCCTAACAAAGACCACCCTTACCTTAGCCCCTAACCCTAATGTAGACCACCCTTACCTTAGCCCCTAACCCTAACGTAGACTACACTTACCTTAGCCCCTAACTCTAACGTAGACCACCCTTACCTTAGCCCCTAACCCTAACGTAGACTACACTTACCTTAGCCCCTAACCCTAATGTAGACCACCCTTACCTTAGCCCCTAACCCTAATGTAGACCACCCTTGCCTTAGCCCCTAACCCCAATGTAGACAACCCTTACCTTAGCACCTAACCCTAACGTAGACCACCCTTACCTTAGCCCCTAACCCTAACGTAGACCACCCTTACCTTAGCTCCAGCCCTAATGTAGACCACCCTTACCTTAGCCCCTAACCCTAATGTAGACCATCCTTAATTTAGCCCCTAACTCTAATGTAGACAACCCTTACCTTAGCCCCTAACCCTAACCCTAATGTAGACCACCCTTACCTTAGCTACAGTCATAACCCTAACAAAGACCACCCTTACCTTAGCCCCTAACCCTTATGTAGACCATCCTTAATTTAGCCCCTAACCCTAATGTAGACCACCCTAAACCTTAGCCCCTAACCCTAACCCTAATGTAGACCACCCTTACCTTAACCCCTAACACTAATGTAGACCACCCTTACCTTAGCCCCTAAGCCTAACGTAGACCACCCTTACCTTAGCCCCTAACCATAATGTAGACCACCCTTACCTTAGCCCCTAACCCTAACGTAGACCACCCTTTCCTTAGGCTCTAACCCTAATGTAGACCACCCTTACCTTAGCTCTAGCCCTAATGAAGACTACCCTTACCTTAGCCCCTAACCCTAATGTAGACCACCCTTACCTTAGCCCCTAACCCTAATGTAGACCACCCTTACCTGAGCTCCAGCCCTAATGTAGACCACACTTACCTTAGCCCCTAACCCTAATTTAGACCATCCTTACCTGAGCTCCAGCCCTAATGTAGACCACACTTACCTTAGCCCCTAACCCTAATTTAGACCATCCTTACCTTAGCCCCTAACCCTAATGTAGACCACCCTTACCTTAGCCCCTAACCCTGACCCTAATGTAGAACACCCTTACCTTAGCCCCTAACACTAATGTAGATTACCCTTACCTTAGCCCCGAACCCTAATGTAGACTACCCTTACCTTAGCCCCTAACCCTAATGTAGACTACCCTTATCTTAGCCCCTAACTCTAACGTATACCACCCTTACCTTAGCCCCTAACCCTAACGTAGGCTACACTTACCTTAGCCCTAACTCTAACGTAGACCACCCTTACCTTAGCCCCTAACTCTAACGTAGACTACACTTACCTTAGCCCCAAACCCTAATGTAGACCACCCTTACCTTAGCCCCTAACCCTAATGTAGGCCACCCTTACCTTAGCCCCTAACCCTAACGTAGACCACCCTTACCTTAGCTCCAGCCCTAATGTAGACCACACTTACCTTAGCCCCTAACCCTAATGTAGGCCACCCTTACCTTAGCCCCTAACCCTAATGTAGACTACCCTTACCTTAGCCCCTAACTCTAACGTATACCACCCTTACCTTAGCCCCTAACCCTAATGTAGGCCACCCTTACCTTAGTCCCTAACCCTAACATAGACCACCCTTACCTTAGCTCCAGCCCTAATGTAGACTACCCTTACCTTAGCCCCTAACCCTAATGTAGACCACCCTTACCTTAGCCCCTAACCCTAACCCTGATGTAGACCATCCTTACCTTAGCCCCTAACACTAATGTAGACCACCCTTACCTTAGCCCCTAAGCCTAACGTAGACCACCCTTACCTTAGCCCCTAACCATAATGTAGACCACCCTTACCTTAGCTCTAGCCCTAATGAAGACTACCCTTAGCTTAGGCCCTAACCCTAATGTAGACCACCCTTACCTTAGCCCCTAACCCTAACGTAGACTACACTTACCTTAGCCCCTAACCCTAATGTAGACAACCCTTACCTTAGCACCTAACCCTATTGTAGACTACCCTTACCTTAGCCCCTAACCCTAATGTAGACCACCCTTACCTTAGCCCCTAACTCTAATGTAGACCACCCTTACCTTATCTCCAGCCCTAATGTAGACCACCCTTACCTTAGCCCCTAACCCTAATGTAGACTACCCTTACCTTAGCCCCTAACCCTAACCCTAATGTAGACCACCTTACCTTAGCCCCTAACCCTAACGTAGACTACACTTACCTTAGCCCCTAACCCTAATGTAGACAACCCTTACCTTAGCACCTAACCCTATTGTAGACTACCCTTACCTTAGCCCCTAACCCTAATGTAGACCACCCTTACCTTAGGCCCTAACCCAAAAGTAGACCACCCTTACCTTAGCCCCTAACCCTAATGTAGACCACCCTTACCTTAGCCCCTAACCCTAATGTAGACCACCCTTACCTTAGCCCCTAACCCTAATGTAGACTACCCTTACCTTAGCTCCAACCCTAATGTAGACCACCCTTACCTTAGCCCCTACCCCTAATGTAGACCACCCTTACCTTAGGCCCTAACCCTAATGTAGACCTCCCTTACCTTAGGCCGTAACCCTAATGTAGACAACCCTTACCTTAGCTCCGGCCCTGCTGAGGTGGACCAGTACAGCTGACGCCTCGTGGATCTCAGTCCCATCATAGACTCCACACCCTGACAGAATTACGGCTACACACTTCACCATGGCTTCTGCAACACACACACACACACGCACACACACACACACACACGCACACACACACACACCATATGGTCTGGAGTTAGACCAGAACAACAGAATGGAGACAGGGATAGCACTAACAGCTGTTTGATTAAACTGTTCCCCAGACTCTGTCCTTACAAACCCCCTTGTTTTACCATCAATGCAGCTCACTGCACATGGAGGGGCAGGTTACATACACCACATAGCTGAGTGTCCGTGTGTAATGTTGCAAAAACCAGATTGATTGGTCAATGTAGTGTCAGGTACACCAAGGCTTGCCTCCCAAATTGCACCCTATTCCCTATATAGTGTACTACTTCTGGTCAAAAACGAGTGCACTAGGGAATAGGGTGCCATTTAAGATGACTTGGCACCTCCCAGCAGCAACTATTAAACATTTAAAGGCCTCAGGTCCACCGGTGACAGAAGTCTCCTGAAAATCCGAACATGACTGAGTCTCTGGAGGACTGTTTCCAGGTAACAAACAACACAGGAAACACACCACTCTCTCTCTCTTTCTTTATCTCTCTTCCTCCCCCTTCCCACGCTCTCTCTCTGTCTCCCTCCCTCACTCCCTTTCTCTCTCTGTCTCTCTCCTCCCCCCTTCTTCCCTCCCTCTCTCTCTATGTTTCTAGTCAACAACACCTGGTAGAGGCAGACAGAAACAGGAACTGGAGTGGAGAGTAGAGTCGGTGTAAAGGAACAGAAAGCACAGAGATTTAGATAAGCATCAGTTCACCGATCATTATAAATATTGTAAATGTTGCAAGTCTACATGAAAGTATTGCTGTTGTGTTGTGTATAAAAGACGAAGAACGTTACCACATTTCCATCCTAACACCACAATGTTCACCTGGCGTCACATTTCCAACTCTAAATACAACATGAATACTAACGTAATAGGGAAGTAGACTACTAGTTTACTAGCAGCAGTAGTAGTTCTCTCACCTTGTAAAGGTACACTACAGTAGTATATGGTCTGTTCCGTCTGTGGCGTCTTCTCCTACCTGCTGTCTCCTGTTGTAGTGAAACTGGAATCCTACTGGCTTTATACCCTTCCTGCCCAGGCTGCCCTGGCCCCGCCCACGGAGGTGTGGTCTGGGTTACAGCTTTACATAGAAGGCTGAAGGGCTGGCTGTCTGTACGGGACTGATGCAGGGAGGGGAAAGGGAAACTGCTGCTGCCTTCCTCTGTTTGGCCAATGTTAAATCTGCTAAGTCATTCTGACATTGGTTGGATCGGATGGATGGATGGATGGATGGATGGATGGATGGATGGATGGATGGATGGATGGATGGATGGATGGATGGATGGATAGATAGTGTCAGTGTGTCAGTATTGATGAAAATACTGTGTAGATTATCAGTCTACAGAATCATTTATTTATAGACAGTATAGCGAAGACTACAATAAACACAGTTTGTATTTACAGACAGGTGTGCCATATCTCAGTCATAGTCAGCTAGGTGGGTCATATCTCAGTCATAGTCAGCTAGGTGGGCCATAACTCAGTCATAGTCAGCTAGGTGGGCCATATCTCAGTCATAGTCAGCTAGGTGTGTCATATCTCAGTCATAGTCAGCTAGGTGGGCCATATCTCAGTCATAGTCAGCTAGGTGGGCCATATCTCAGTCATAGTCAGCTAGGTGGGCCATATCTCAGTCATAGTCAGCTAGGTGTGTCATATCTCAGTCATAGTCAGCTAGGTGGGCCATATCTCAGTCCTAGTCAGCTAGGTGGGCCATATCTCAGTCATAGTTGCTAGGTGGGCCATATCTCAGTCGTAGTCAGCTAGGTGTGTCATATCTCATAGTCAGCTAGGTGTACCAAATCTCAGTCATAGTCAGCTAGGTGTACCATATCTCAGTCATAGTCAGCTAGGTGGGCCATATCTCAGTCATAGTCAGCTAGGTGTGCCATAACTCAGTCATAGTCAGCTAGGTGTACCATATCTCAGTCATAGTCAGCTAGGTGTGTCATATCTCAGTCATAGTCAGCTAGGTGGGTCATATCTCAGTCAAAGTCAACTAGGTGTACCATAACTCAGTCATAGTCAACTAGGTGTGTTATATCTCAGTCATAGTCAGCTAGGTGGGTCATATCTCAGTCATAGTCAGCTACGTGTGCCATAACTCAGTCATAGTCAGCTAGGTGGGCCATATCTCAGTCATAGTCAGCTAGGTGTGTCATAGCTCAGTCATAGTCAGCTAGGTGGGCCATATCTCAGTCATAGTCAGCTAGGT
The DNA here is from genome assembly GCF_057628025.1 of Oncorhynchus mykiss. Classification (NCBI taxonomy): domain Eukaryota; kingdom Metazoa; phylum Chordata; class Actinopteri; order Salmoniformes; family Salmonidae; genus Oncorhynchus; species Oncorhynchus mykiss. The sequence continues at coordinate 1,328,339 of NC_143046.1, read as the reverse complement.
GGGCCATATCTCAGTCATAGTCAGCTAGGTGTGTCATATCTCAGTCATAGTCAGCTAGGTGGGCCATATCTCAGTCATAGTCAGCTAGGTGTGTCATATCTCAGTCATAGTCAGCTAGGTGGGTCAAGTGGGGGCGCCAACCCACTCAAGTGATGCACCCCTCCTAGGGACAGCATGGAAGATCTCCAGTAAGCCAGTGACTCAGCCCCTGTAATAGGGTTAGAGGCAGAGAATCCCAGTGGAGAGAGGGGAACCGGCCAGGCAGAGACAGCAAGGGCGGTTCGTTGCTCCAGTGCCTTTCCGTTCACCTTCACACTCCTGGGCCAGAGTACACTATATCATATGACCCACTGAAGAGATGAGTCTCCAATAATGACTTAAAGTTTGAGACTGAATCTGCATCTTTCACATGGATAGGCAGACCATTCCATAAAAATGGAGCTCTGTCAGAGAAAGCCCTGCCTCCAGCTGTTTGCTTTGAAATTCTCGGGACAGTAAGGAGGCCTGCGTCTTCTGACCATTGCGTACGTGTTGGTTACAGTGCCTTGCGAAAGTATTCGGCCCCCTTGAACTTTGCGACCTTTTGCCACATTTCAGGCTTCAAACATAAAGATATACAACTGTATTTTTTTGTGAAGAATCAACAAGTGGGACACAATCATGAAGTGGAACGACATTTATTGGATATTTCAAACTTTTTTAACAAATCAAAAACTGAAAAATTGGGCGTGCAAAATTATTCAGCCCCTTTACTTTCAGTGCAGCAAACTCTCTCCAGAAGTTCAGTGAGGATCTCTGAATGATCCAATGTTGACCTAAATGACTAGTGATGATAAATACAATCCACCTGTGTGTAATCAAGTCTCTGTATAAATGCACCTGCACTGTGATAGTCTCAGAGGTCCGTCAAAAGCGCAGAGAGCATCATGAAGAACAAGGAACACACCAGGCAGGTCCGAGATACTGTTGTGAAGAAGTTTAAAGCCGGATTTGGATACAAAAATATTTCCCAAGCTTTAAACATCCCAAGGAGCACTGTGCAAGCGATAATATTGAAATGGAAGGAGTATCAGACCACTGCAAATCTACCAAGACCTGCCGTCCCTCTAAACTTTCAGCTCATACAAGGAGAAGACTGATCAGAGATGCAGCCAAGAGGCCCATGATCACTCTGGATGAACTGCAGAGATCTACAGCTGAGGTGGGAGACTCTGTCCATAGGACAACAATCAGTCGTATATTGCACAAATCTGGCCTTTATCCTGTTGATGCCAGGCAGATTTACGCCCCCTTTGGAGAAATTGGGTACCCCTAGTAAACTGAAAAAAAAAAATATTAAAAATTGCTAATATATGCATATAATAATTATGATTGGATAGAAAACACTCTAAAGCTTCTAAAACCGTTGGAATTATGTCTGTAAGTATAGCAGAACTCACAGGGCATGCATTCTTCCAAACTAGTTTTTGTGGCCATGAAAGTTGGAGCAACTTTGACGTCATGCCCCCACCCTTCCCGACCACTTATGGATCTGGGGACAATTTCCATCTCTTCCACTAGATGTCCTCTTTCTTTGGAGCGTTCAAACGTTCAAATCGCGCGAGAATTGGCCCTACAGGAGTGGTTGGAGTAAGTGTCGCGATAAAAAAACCTGTGCGTCAGGGCGCGAATTGGTCACAGCCATTCCTTTGTGCCAGCACTCCTGGGAAGAGCAAACGATGCCCGGTTGAATTGAAGTTTGTTTTGCACGTCTAAAACATCATAAAGCTTGCTTCTGCACTTAGTTTGACCTGTTTAGTCGACATATAATGTGTAATTTTGAAGTTTTGATGCGCAACTTATCCGGACCGGAGGACGTTTTGGGTGCATTTCAGCTGATGTTATTAGCAGTAGCTAATACAAAGACGCAAGACTTGAAACCAAACGATGTATTGGGTAAGTATGAACCCTTCCAGAACATTCTGAACGAAGACCATCGAAGGTAAGGGAATATTTATGCTTAAATCTGTGTTTCTGTTGACTCCAACATTACGTGGAAATGTAGCTTGGAACTGAGCGCTGCCTCAGCATATGAAATAGTGTGCGATTTCTGTAACGTTAAAAATAAATCTAACACAGCGGTTGCATAAAGAAGCAGTGTATCTTTCTAACTATATGTAGAACATGTATATTTAGCCAAAGTTTATGATGTCTATTTACGTTATCTTGCCGAGCTACCTAGGTTTCCTGCGGGTTGAGTAATTTCTGAACATGAGTACACTGTAAATGGACATTTATGGATATATATGGCATATTATTGAAAAAAAAAAAATGTACTGTGTAACTGTCATCTGATGAAGATTTTCAAAAGGTTAGTGAGCGATTTATTTTTTAATCCTGCTTTTATAATTTTATATTTTCTGGGACAAAATGGCTGCCGCTTGTCTTTGTTTCGGTGGTGGTCTAATATAAATGTGTGGTGTGTTTTCGCCGTAAAACATTTTAAAAATCTGACATGCTGGGTAGATGAACAAGGTGTTTATCTTTCATTTGAGCTATTGGACTTAATAATGTGTGGAGGTTAAATATTTTTAAGAATATTTTTGCGTTCCATGCGCCACCGTTTGAGCTGAACGGGGGGGAGGGTGTTCCTACAGAGGAACTCCTGGCACCAACAGGTTTTAAGGAAGAGTGGCAAGAAGAAAGCCTTTTCTTAAAGATATCCAAAAAAAGTGTCGTTTAAAGTTTGCCACAAGCCACCTGGGAGACACACCAAACATGTGGAAGAAGGTGCTCTGGTCAGATGAAACCAAAATTGAACTTTTTGGCAACAATGCAAAACGTTATGTTTGGCGTAACAGGAATCCAGTGTAGAGAGTACTTGAGTAATATGTTAAATTTTTTGGGGGTTCTAATCAAATCAAATTTAATCAAAATTCTAGCAGCCGTGTTTACCTCTAACTGAAGTTTATTTCGTGCTTTATCCGGGTAGCCGGAAAGTAGTGCATTGCAGTAGTCTAATCTTGAAGTGACAAGAGCATGGATTAATTTTTCTGCATCATTTTTTACAGAAAGATTCTGATTTTTGCAATATTACGTAGACGGAAAAAGCTATCCTTGAAACAGTCTTGGTATGTTCGTCAAAAGAGAGATCAGGGTCCAGAGTAACGCCGAGATCTTTCACAGTTTCATTTGAGACAACTGTACAACCATCAAGAATCATTGTAAGATCAATAGATCAATCTATTTTTCTTGGGACCAATAACTAGCATCTCTGTTTTGTCAGAGTATAAAAGTAGAGCATTTACCGCCATCCACTTCCTTATGTCTAAAACACATGCTTCCAGGGATGGCAATTTTGGGGCTTCACCATGTTTCATTGAAATGTACAGCTGTGTGTCATCCGCATAGCAGTGAATGTTAACCTTATGTTTCCGAATAACATCACCAAGAGGTAAAATATATAGTGAAAACAATAGTGGTCCTAAAACAGAGCCTTGAGGAACACTGAAATTTACAGTTGATTTGTTAGTACAAACCATCTACAGAGACACACTGATATCTTTCCGACAGATAAGATCCAAACCAGGCCAGAACTTGTCCGTATAGACCACTTTGGGTTTCCAATCTCTCCAAAAGAATGTGGTGATCGATGGTATCAAAAGCAGCAATAAGGTCTAGGAGCACGAGGACAGATGCAGAGCCTCGGTCTGATGTCATTAAAAGGTAATTTACCATCTTCACAAGTGCAATCTCAGTGCTATGATGGGGTCTAAAACCAGACTGAAGCATTTTGTATACATTGTTTGTCTTCTGGAAGGCAGTGAGTTGCTGCGCAACAGCCTTTTCTAAAATTTTGAGAGGAATGGAAGATTCGATATAGGCCGATAGTTTTTAATATTTTCTGGGTCAAGGTTTGGCTTTTTCAAGAGAGGCTTTATTACTGCCACTTTTAGTGAGTTTGGTACACATCCGGTGGATAGAGAGACATTTATTATGTTCAACATAGTAGGGCCAATCACAGGAAGCATGCGGCTTGAAGGTTTAGAGGCCATGATTATTTTCATCAATGTGTCAAGAGATATAGTATGAAACACTTGAGTGTCTCCCTTGATCCTAGGTCCTGGCAGAGTTGTGCAGACTCAGGACAACTGAGCTTTGGAGGAATACACAGATTTGAAGAGGAGTCCGTAATTTACATTCTAACGATCATTATCTTTTCGTCAAAGAAGTTCATGAATTTATCACTGCTGAAGTGAAAGCCATCCTCTCTTGGGGAATGCTGCTTTTTAGTTAGCTTTGCAACAGTATCAAAAATAAATTTCGGATTGTTCTTATTTTTCTCAATTAAGTTGGAAAAATCGGATGATCGAGCAGCAGTGAGGGCTCTTCGATACTGCACGGTACTGTCTTTCCAAGCTAGTCGGAAGACTTCCAGTTTGGTGTAACGCCATTTTTGTTCCAATTTTCTGGATGCTTGCTTCAGAGCTCGGATATTTTCTGTATACCAGGGAGCTAGTTTCTTATGACAAATGTTTTTAGTTTTTAGGGGTGTGACTGCATCTAGGGTATTACGCAAGGTTAAATTGAGTTCCTCAGTTAGGTGGTTAACTGATTTTTGTACTCTGACATCTTTGGGTAGGCGGAGGGAGTCTGGAAGGGCATCAAGGATTCTTGAGGATACTAATCAGGCCACTAGTCAGATTACTAGATCAGGATACTAGATCAGGATACTAGATCAGGTTACTCGATCAGGTTACTAGATCAGGTTACTAGATCAGGTTACTAGATCAGGATACTACATCAGGTTACTAGTCGGGTTAATAGATCAGGATACTAGATACATGTGTCAATTGAGATTTGTAGAGCCTATAAAGGATCCCTATTGTGGAAAATCCACATCCTTTCACAGGGCACAACTTCCTGAACCGTTCTGACAATCTTTCAATCTTAGAATGTCATCATTGAAATACAGATAAGAAGTTTGGACACACATAGCTATTAAATGGCCTGTGTGGGTTAGAATATAATTGATAGTCTTAAGTAGTTTAAAATTTGCTATTAGCACACATTCTACAGTTGTCCGTGATGACATTTGATTTCGCAAACTTTGAGCTGCTAGACGTTCATGTTATACGCCCAACCATGACGTGTTATTTATTTGTTATTTTACCAGGTAAGTTGACTGAGAACACATTCTCATTTGAAGCAACGACCTGGGGAATAGTTACAGGGGAGAGGAGGGGGATGAATGAGCCAATTGTGAACTGGGGATTATTAGGTGACCGTGATGGTTTGATGGCCAATTAAGCCAGGACACCAGGGTTAACACCACTGCTCTTACGATAAGTGCCATGAGATCATTAATGACCGCAGAGAGTCAGGACACCCGTTTAACCTCCCATACGAAAGACGGCACCCTACACAGGGCAGTGTCCCCAATCACTGCCCTGGGGCATTGGGATATTTTTTAAACTAGAGGAAAGAGGGCCTCCTACTGGCCCTCCAACACCACTTCCAGCAACATCTGGTCTCCCATCCAGGGACTGACCAAGACAAACCCTGCTTAGCTTCAGAAGCAAGCCAGCAGTGGTTTGCAGGGTGGTATGCTGCTGGATATAAACATCCACCCATCCCGTGTTATACTCTCACCCATCCAGTGTTATACTACCACCCATCAGGTGTTATTCTCCCACCCATCCAGTGTTATACTCCCACCCATCCAGTGTTATACTCCACAACATGCAGTGTTATATTCCACAACATCCAGTGTTATACTCCACAACATCCAGTGTTATACTCCCACCCATCCAGTGGTATACTCCCAAGCATCCATTGTTATACTCCCACCCACCCAGTGTTATACCACCAACCATCCAGTGTTATACCACCAACCATCCAGTGTTATACTCCCACCCATCTAGTGTTATACTTCCACCCATCCAGTGTTGTACTCCCAACCATCCAGTGTTATACTCCCACCCATCCAGTGTTACTACTCCCAACCATCCAGTGTTGTACTCCCACCCAACCAGTGTTATACTCCAAAACATACAGAGTTATACTCCCAAACATCCAATGTTATACTCCCACCCATCCAGTGTTATTCTCCCACCCGTTATACTCCCACCCATCCAGTGTTGTACTCCCAACGATCCAGTGTTATACTCCCAACCATCCAGTGTTATACACCCACCCATCCAGTGTTATACTCCCACCCATCCAGTGTTGTACTCCCAACCATCCAGTGTTATACTCCCAACCATCCAGTGTTATATTCCACAACATCCAGTGTTATACTCTACAACATCCAGTGTTATACTCCCACCCATCCATTGTTATACTCCCACCCATCCAGTGTTATACTCTACAACATCCAGTGTTATACTCCCAACCATCCAGTGTTATACTCCCACCCATCCAGTGTTATACTCCCAAACATCCAGTGTTATACTCCCACCCACCCAGTGTTATACTCCCACCCATGCAGTGTTATACTCCCAACCATCCAGTGTTATATTCCACAACATCCAGTGTTATACTCTACAACATCCAGTGTTATACTCCCACCCATCCATTGTTATACTCCCACCCATCCAGTGTTATACTCCCACCCATCCAGTGTTATACTCCCAAACATCCAGTGTTATACTCCCACCCACCCAGTGTTATACTCCCACCCATGCAGTGTTATACTCCCAACCATCCAGTGTTATACTCCCACCCATCCAGTTTTATACTCCCACCCATCCAGTGTTATACTCCCAACCATCCAGTGTTATACTTCCACCCATCCAGTGTTATACTCCCACCCATCCAGTGTTATACTCCCACCCATCCAGTGTTATACTCCCACCCATCCAGTGTTATACTCCCTCCCATCCAGTTATACTCCCACCCATCCAGTGTTATACTCCCACCCACCCAGTGTTATACTCCCACCCATGCAGTGTTATACTCCCAACCATCCAGTGTTATACTCCCACCCATCCAGTGTTATACTCCCACCCATCCAGTGTTATACTCCCAACCACCCAGTGTTATACTCCCTCCCATCCAGTTATACTCCCACCCATCCAGTGTTATACTCCCACCCACCCAGTGTTATACTCCCACCCATCCAGTGTTATACTCCCTCCCATCCAGTTATACTCCCACCCATCCAGTGTTATACTCCCACCCACCCAGTGTTATACTCCCACCCATCCAGTGTTATACTCCCATCCATCCAGTGTTATACTCCCACCCAACCAGTGTTATACTCCCTCCCATCCAGTGTTATACTCCCACCCATCCAGTGTTATACTCCCTCCCATCCAGTTATACTCCCACCCATCCAGTGTTATACTCCCACCAACCCAGTGTTATACTCCCACCCATCCAGTGTTATACTCCCACCCATCTAGTGTTATACTCCCACCCGTTATACTCCCAACCATCCAATGTTATACTCCCACCCATCCAGTGTTCTACTCCCACCCATCCAGTGTTATACTCCCAACCATCCAGTGTTATACTCCCACCCATCCAGTGTTATACACCCACCCATCCATTGTTATACTCCCAACCATCCAGTGTTATACTCCCATTCATCCAGTGTTATACGCCCACCCATCCATTGTTATACTCCCACCCATCCAGTGTTATACTCCCACCCGATATACTCCCAAACATCCAGTGTTATACTCCCACCCATCCAGTGTTATACTCCACAACATCCAGTGTTATACTCCACAACAGCCAGTGTTATACTCCCACCCATCCAGTGTTATACTCCCAACCATCCAGTGTTATACTCCCACCCAACCAGTGTTATACTCCCTCCCATCCAGTGTTATACTCCCACCCATCCAGTGTTATACTCCCTCCCATCCAGTTATACTCCCACCCATCCAGTGTTATACTCCCACCCACCCAGTGTTATACTCCCACCCATCCAGTGTTATACTCCCAACCATCCAGTGTTATACTCCCACCCAACCAGTGTTATACTCCCTCCCATCCAGTGTTATACTCCCACCCATCCAGTGTTATACTCCCTCCCATCCAGTTATACTCCCACCCATCCAGTGTTATACTCCCACCCACCCAGTGTTATACTCCCACCCATCCAGTGTTATACTCCCAACCATCCAGTGTTATACTCCCACCCAACCAGTGTTATACTCCCTCCCATCCAGTGTTATACTCCCACCCATCCAGTGTTATACTCCCTCCCATCCAGTTATACTCCCACCCATCCAGTGTTATACTCCCACCCACCCAGTGTTATACTCCCACCCATCCAGTGTTATACTCCCTCCCATCCAGTTAAACTCCCACCCATCCAGTGTTATACTCCCACCCACTCAGTGTTATACTCCCACCCATCCAATGTTATACTCCCAACCATCCAGTGTTATACTCCCACCCATCCAGTGTTATACTCCCAACCATCCAGTGTTATACTCCCACCCACTCAGTGTTATACTCCCAACCATCCAATGTTATACTCCCACCCATCCAGTGTTATACTCCCACCCATCCAGTGTTATACTCCCACCCATCTAGTGTTATACTCCCACCTGTTATACTCCCAACCATCCAATGTTATACTCCCACCCATCCAGTGTTCTACTCCCACCCATCCAGTGTTATACTCCCAACCATCCAGTGTTATACTCCCACCCATCCAGTGTTATACACCCACCCATCCATTGTTATACTCCCACCCATCCAGTGTTATACTCCCATTCATCCAGTGTTATACACCCACCCATCCATTGTTATACTCCCACCCATCCAGTGTTATACTCCCACCCGATATACTCCCAAACATCCAGTGTTATACTCCCACCCATCCAGTGTTATACTCCACAACATACAGTGTTATACTCCACAACAGCCAGTGTTATACTCCCACCCATCCAGTGTTATACTCCCAACCATCCAGTGTTATACTCCCACCCAACCAGTGTTATACTCCCTCCCATCCAGTGTTATACTCCCACCCATCCAGTGTTATACTCCCTCCCATCCAGTTATACTCCCACCCATCCAGTGTTATACTCCCACCCACCCAGTGTTATACTCCCACCCATCCAGTGTTATACTCCCTCCCATCCAGTGTTAAACTCCCACCCATCCAGTGTTATACTCCCACACACTCAGTGTTATACTCCCACCCATCCAGTGTTATACTCCCAACCATCCAGTGTTATACTCCCACCCATCCAGTGTTATACTCCCAACCATCCAGTGTTATACTCCCACCCACTCAGTGTTATGCTCCCAACCATCCAATGTTATACTCCCACCCATCCAGTGTTATACTCCCACCCATCCAGTGTTATACTCCCACCCATCTAGTGTTATACTCCCACCCGTTATACTCCCAAACATTCAATGTTATACTCCCACCCATCCAGTGTTATTCTCCCACCCGTTATACTCCCACCCATCCAGTGTTGTACTCCCAACGATCCAGTGTTATACTCCCAACCATCCAGTGTTATACACCCACCCATCCAGTGTTATACTCCCACCCATCCAGTGTTGTACTCCCAACCATCCAGTGTTATACTCCCAACCATCCAGTGTTATATTCCACAACATCCAGTGTTATACTCTACAACATCCAGTGTTATACTCCCACCCATCCATTGTTATACTCCCACCCATCCAGTGTTATACTCTACAACATCCAGTGTTATACTCCCAACCATCCAGTGTTATACTCCCACCCATCCAGTGTTATACTCCCAAACATCCAGTGTTATACTCCCACCCACCCAGTGTTATACTCCCACCCATGCAGTGTTATACTCCCAACCATCCAGTGTTATATTCCACAACATCCAGTGTTATACTCTACAACATCCAGTGTTATACTCCCACCCATCCATTGTTATACTCCCACCCATCCAGTGTTATACTCCCACCCATCCAGTGTTATACTCCCAAACATCCAGTGTTATACTCCCACCCACCCAGTGTTATACTCCCACCCATGCAGTGTTATACTCCCAACCATCCAGTGTTATACTCCCACCCATCCAGTTTTATACTCCCACCCATCCAGTGTTATACTCCCAACCATCCAGTGTTATACTTCCACCCATCCAGTGTTATACTCCCACCCATCCAGTGTTATACTCCCACCCATCCAGTGTTATACTCCCACCCATCCAGTGTTATACTCCCTCCCATCCAGTTATACTCCCACCCATCCAGTGTTATACTCCCACCCACCCAGTGTTATACTCCCACCCATGCAGTGTTATACTCCCAACCATCCAGTGTTATACTCCCACCCATCCAGTGTTATACTCCCACCCATCCAGTGTTATACTCCCAACCACCCAGTGTTATACTCCCTCCCATCCAGTTATACTCCCACCCATCCAGTGTTATACTCCCACCCACCCAGTGTTATACTCCCACCCATCCAGTGTTATACTCCCTCCCATCCAGTTATACTCCCACCCATCCAGTGTTATACTCCCACCCACCCAGTGTTATACTCCCACCCATCCAGTGTTATACTCCCATCCATCCAGTGTTATACTCCCACCCAACCAGTGTTATACTCCCTCCCATCCAGTGTTATACTCCCACCCATCCAGTGTTATACTCCCTCCCATCCAGTTATACTCCCACCCATCCAGTGTTATACTCCCACCAACCCAGTGTTATACTCCCACCCATCCAGTGTTATACTCCCACCCATCTAGTGTTATACTCCCACCCGTTATACTCCCAACCATCCAATGTTATACTCCCACCCATCCAGTGTTCTACTCCCACCCATCCAGTGTTATACTCCCAACCATCCAGTGTTATACTCCCACCCATCCAGTGTTATACACCCACCCATCCATTGTTATACTCCCAACCATCCAGTGTTATACTCCCATTCATCCAGTGTTATACGCCCACCCATCCATTGTTATACTCCCACCCATCCAGTGTTATACTCCCACCCGATATACTCCCAAACATCCAGTGTTATACTCCCACCCATCCAGTGTTATACTCCACAACATCCAGTGTTATACTCCACAACAGCCAGTGTTATACTCCCACCCATCCAGTGTTATACTCCCAACCATCCAGTGTTATACTCCCACCCAACCAGTGTTATACTCCCTCCCATCCAGTGTTATACTCCCACCCATCCAGTGTTATACTCCCTCCCATCCAGTTATACTCCCACCCATCCAGTGTTATACTCCCACCCACCCAGTGTTATACTCCCACCCATCCAGTGTTATACTCCCAACCATCCAGTGTTATACTCCCACCCAACCAGTGTTATACTCCCTCCCATCCAGTGTTATACTCCCACCCATCCAGTGTTATACTCCCTCCCATCCAGTTATACTCCCACCCATCCAGTGTTATACTCCCACCCACCCAGTGTTATACTCCCACCCATCCAGTGTTATACTCCCAACCATCCAGTGTTATACTCCCACCCAACCAGTGTTATACTCCCTCCCATCCAGTGTTATACTCCCACCCATCCAGTGTTATACTCCCTCCCATCCAGTTATACTCCCACCCATCCAGTGTTATACTCCCACCCACCCAGTGTTATACTCCCACCCATCCAGTGTTATACTCCCTCCCATCCAGTTAAACTCCCACCCATCCAGTGTTATACTCCCACCCACTCAGTGTTATACTCCCACCCATCCAATGTTATACTCCCAACCATCCAGTGTTATACTCCCACCCATCCAGTGTTATACTCCCAACCATCCAGTGTTATACTCCCACCCACTCAGTGTTATACTCCCAACCATCCAATGTTATACTCCCACCCATCCAGTGTTATACTCCCACCCATCCAGTGTTATACTCCCACCCATCTAGTGTTATACTCCCACCTGTTATACTCCCAACCATCCAATGTTATACTCCCACCCATCCAGTGTTCTACTCCCACCCATCCAGTGTTATACTCCCAACCATCCAGTGTTATACTCCCACCCATCCAGTGTTATACACCCACCCATCCATTGTTATACTCCCACCCATCCAGTGTTATACTCCCATTCATCCAGTGTTATACACCCACCCATCCATTGTTATACTCCCACCCATCCAGTGTTATACTCCCACCCGATATACTCCCAAACATCCAGTGTTATACTCCCACCCATCCAGTGTTATACTCCACAACATACAGTGTTATACTCCACAACAGCCAGTGTTATACTCCCACCCATCCAGTGTTATACTCCCAACCATCCAGTGTTATACTCCCACCCAACCAGTGTTATACTCCCTCCCATCCAGTGTTATACTCCCACCCATCCAGTGTTATACTCCCTCCCATCCAGTTATACTCCCACCCATCCAGTGTTATACTCCCACCCACCCAGTGTTATACTCCCACCCATCCAGTGTTATACTCCCTCCCATCCAGTGTTAAACTCCCACCCATCCAGTGTTATACTCCCACACACTCAGTGTTATACTCCCACCCATCCAGTGTTATACTCCCAACCATCCAGTGTTATACTCCCACCCATCCAGTGTTATACTCCCAACCATCCAGTGTTATACTCCCACCCACTCAGTGTTATGCTCCCAACCATCCAATGTTATACTCCCACCCATCCAGTGTTATACTCCCACCCATCCAGTGTTATACTCCCACCCATCTAGTGTTATACTCCCACCCGTTATACTCCCAACCATCCAATGTTATACTCCCACCCATCTAGTGTTATACTCCCACCCGTTATACTCCCAACCATCCAATGTTATACTCCCACCCATCCAGTGTTCTACTCCCACCCATCCAGTGTTATACTCCCAACCATCCAGTGTTATACTCCCACCCATCCAGTGTTATACACCCACCCATCCAGTGTTATACTCCCACCCATCCAGTGTTATACTCCCATTCATCCAGTGTTATACACCCACCCATCCATTGTTATACTCCCACCCATCCAGTGTTATACTCCCACCCGATATACTCCCAAACATCCAGTGTTATACTCCCACCCATCCAGTGTTATACTCCACAACATCCAGTGTTATACTCCACAACAGCCAGTGTTATACTCCCACCCATCCAGTGTTATACTCCCAACCATCCAGTGTTATACTCCCACCCAACCAGTGTTATACTCCCTCCCATCCAGTGTTATACTCCCACCCATCCAGTGTTATACTCCCTCCCATCCAGTTATACTCCCACCCATCCAGTGTTATACTCCCACCCACCCAGTGTTATACTCCCACCCGATATACTCCCAAACATCCAGTGTTATACTCCCACCCATCCAGTGTTATACTCCACAACATCCAGTGTTATACTCCACAACAGCCAGTGTTATACTCCCACCCATCCAGTGTTATACTCCCAACCATCCAGTGTTATACTCCCACCCAACCAGTGTTATACTCCCTCCCATCCAGTGTTATACTCCCACCCATCCAGTGTTATACTCCCTCCCATCCAGTTATACTCCCACCCATCCAGTGTTATACTCCCACCCACCCAGTGTTATACTCCCACCCATCCAGTGTTATACTCCCAACCATCCAGTGTTATACTCCCACCCAACCAGTGTTATACTCCCTCCCATCCAGTGTTATACTCCCACCCATCCAGTGTTATACTCCCTCCCATCCAGTTATACTCCCACCCATCCAGTGTTATACTCCCACCCACCCAGTGTTATACTCCCACCCATCCAGTGTTATACTCCCAACCATCCAGTGTTATACTCCCACCCAACCAGTGTTATACTCCCTCCCATCCAGTGTTATACTCCCACCCATCCAGTGTTATACTCCCTCCCATCCAGTTATACTCCCACCCATCCAGTGTTATACTCCCACCCACCCAGTGTTATACTCCCACCCATCCAGTGTTATACTCCCACCCATCCAGTGTTATACTCCCACCCACTCAGTGTTATACTCCCACCCATCCAATGTTATACTCCCAACCATCCAGTGTTATACTCCCACCCATCCAGTGTTATACTCCCAACCATCCAGTGTTATACTCCCACCCACTCAGTGTTATACTCCCAACCATCCAATGTTATACTCCCACCCATCCAGTGTTATACTCCCACCCATCCAGTGTTATACTCCCACCCATCTAGTGTTATACTCCCACCTGTTATACTCCCAACCATCCAATGTTATACTCCCACCCATCCAGTGTTCTACTCCCACCCATCCAGTGTTATACTCCCAACCATCCAGTGTTATACTCCCACCCATCCAGTGTTATACACCCACCCATCCATTGTTATACTCCCACCCATCCAGTGTTATACTCCCATTCATCCAGTGTTATACACCCACCCATCCATTGTTATACTCCCACCCATCCAGTGTTATACTCCCACCCGATATACTCCCAAACATCCAGTGTTATACTCCCACCCATCCAGTGTTATACTCCACAACATACAGTGTTATACTCCACAACAGCCAGTGTTATACTCCCACCCATCCAGTGTTATACTCCCAACCATCCAGTGTTATACTCCCACCCAACCAGTGTTATACTCCCTCCCATCCAGTGTTATACTCCCACCCATCCAGTGTTATACTCCCTCCCATCCAGTTATACTCCCACCCATCCAGTGTTATACTCCCACCCACCCAGTGTTATACTCCCACCCATCCAGTGTTATACTCCCTCCCATCCAGTGTTAAACTCCCACCCATCCAGTGTTATACTCCCACACACTCAGTGTTATACTCCCACCCATCCAGTGTTATACTCCCACCCATCCAGTGTTATACTCCCAACCATCCAGTGTTATACTCCCAACCATCCAGTGTTATACTCCCACCCACTCAGTGTTATGCTCCCAACCATCCAATGTTATACTCCCACCCATCCAGTGTTATACTCCCACCCATCCAGTGTTATACTCCCACCCATCTAGTGTTATACTCCCACCCGTTATACTCCCAACCATCCAATGTTATACTCCCACCCATCTAGTGTTATACTCCCACCCGTTATACTCCCAACCATCCAATGTTATACTCCCACCCATCCAGTGTTCTACTCCCACCCATCCAGTGTTATACTCCCAACCATCCAGTGTTATACTCCCACCCATCCAGTGTTATACACCCACCCATCCAGTGTTATACTCCCACCCATCCAGTGTTATACTCCCATTCATCCAGTGTTATACACCCACCCATCCATTGTTATACTCCCACCCATCCAGTGTTATACTCCCACCCGATATACTCCCAAACATCCAGTGTTATACTCCCACCCATCCAGTGTTATACTCCACAACATCCAGTGTTATACTCCACAACAGCCAGTGTTATACTCCCACCCATCCAGTGTTATACTCCCAACCATCCAGTGTTATACTCCCACCCAACCAGTGTTATACTCCCTCCCATCCAGTGTTATACTCCCACCCATCCAGTGTTATACTCCCTCCCATCCAGTTATACTCCCACCCATCCAGTGTTATACTCCCACCCACCCAGTGTTATACTCCCACCCATCCAGTGTTATACTCCCTCCCATCCAGTGTTAAACTCCCACCCATCCAGTGTTATACTCCCACACACTCAGTGTTATACTCCCACCCATCCAGTGTTATACTCCCAACCATCCAGTGTTATACTCCCACCCATCCAGTGTTATACTCCCAACCATCCAGTGTTATACTCCCACCCACTCAGTGTTATACTCCCAACCATCCAATGTTATACTCCCACCCATCCAGTGTTATACTCCCACCCATCCAGTGTTATACTCCCACCCATCTAGTGTTATACTCCCACCCATTATACTCCCAACCATCCAATGTTATACTCCCACCCATCTAGTGTTATACTCCCACCCGTTATACTCCCTACCATCCAATGTTATACTCCCACCCATCCAGTGTTCTACTCCCACCCATCCAGTGTTATACTCCCAACCATCCAGTGTTATACTCCCACCCATCCAGTGTTATACACCCACCCATCCATTGTTATACTCCCCCCCATCCAGTGTTATACTCCCATTCATCCAGTGTTATACACCCACCCATCCATTGTTATACTCCCACCCATCCAGTGTTATACTCCCACCCGATATACTCCCAAACATCCAGTGTTATACTCCCACCCATCCAGTGTTATACTCCACAACATCCAGTGTTATACTCCACAACAGCCAGTGTTATACTCCCACCCATCCAGTGTTATACTCCCAACCATCCAGTGTTATACTCCCACCCAACCAGTGTTATACTCCCTCCCATCCAGTGTTATACTCCCACCCATCCAGTGCTATACTCCCTCCCATCCAGTTATACTCCCTCCCATCCAGTGTTATACTCCCACCCACCCAGTTATATACTCCCACCCATCCAGTGTTATACTCCCTCCCATCCAGTTAAACTCCCACCCATCCAGTGTTATACTCCCACCCACTCAGTGTTATACTCCGACCCATCCAGTGTTATACTCCCAACCATCCAGTGTTATACTCCCACCCATCCAGTGTTATACTCCCAACCATCCAGTGTTATACTCCCACCCAACCAGTGTTATACTCCCTCCCATCCAGTGTTATACTCCCACCCATCCAGTGTTATACTCCCTCCCATCCAGTTATACTCCCTCCCATCCAGTGTTATACTCCCACCCACCCAGTGATATACTCCCACCCATCCAGTGTTATACTCCCTCCCATCCAGTTAAACTCCCACCCATCCAGTGTTATACTCCCACCCATCCAGTGTTATACTCCCACCCATCTAGTGTTATACTCCCACCCGTTATACTCCCAACCATCCAATGTTATACTCCCACCCATCTAGTGTTATACTCCCACCCGTTATACTCCCAACCATCCAATGTTATACTCCCACCCATCCAGTGTTATACTCCCACCCATCCAGTGTTATACTCCCAACCATCCAGTGTTATACTCCCACCCATCCAGTGTTATACTCCCAACCATCCAGTGTTATACTCCCACCCACTCAGTGTTATACTCCCAACCATCCAATGTTATACTCCCACCCATCCAGTGTTATACTCCCACCCATCCAGTGTTTTACTCCCACCCATCTAGTGTTATACTCCCACCCGTTATACTCCCAACCATCCAATGTTATACTCCCACCCATCTAGTGTTATACTCCCACCCGTTATACTCCCACCCATCCAGTGTTATACTCCCACCCATCCAGTGTTATACTCCCAACCATCCAGATTTATACTCCCACCCACCCAGTGTTATACTCCCACCCATCCAGTGTTATACTCCCAAACATCCAGTGTTATACTCCCACCCATCCAGTGTAATACTCCCACCCATCCAGTGTTATACTCCCACCCATCCAGTGTTACACTCCCACCTATCCAGTGTTATACTCCCTCCCATCCAGTTATACTCCCACCCATCCAGTGTTATACTCCCACCCACCCAGTGTTATACTCCCAACCATCCAGTGTTATACTCCCTCCCATCCAGTTAAACTCCCACCCATCCAGTGTTATACTCCCACCCACTCAGTGTTATACTCCCACCCATCCAGTGTTATACTCCCAACCATCCAGTGTTATACTCCCAACCATCCAGTGTTATACTCCCACCCATCCAGTGTTATACTCCCAACCATCCAGTGTTATACTCCCACCCACTCAGTGTTATACTCCCAACCATCCAATGTTATACTCCCACCCATCCAGTGTTATACTCCTACCCATCCAGTGTTATACTCCCACCCATCTAGTGTTATACTCCCAACCATCCAATGTTATACTCCCACCCATCTAGTGTTATACTCCCACCCGTTATACTCCCAACCATCCAATGTTATACTCCCACCCATCCAGTGTTATACTCCCACCCATCCAGTGTTATACTCCCAACCATCCAGTGTTATGCTCCCACCCATCCAGTGTTATACACCCACCCATCCATTGTTATACTCCCACCCATCCAGTGTTATACTCCCATTCATCCAGTGTTATACACCCACCCATTCATTGTTATACTCACACCCATCCAGTGTTATACTCCCACCCGATATACTCCCAAACATCCAGGGTTATACTCCCACCCATCCAGTGTTATACTCCACAACATCCAGTGTTATACTCCACAACAGCCAGTGTTATACTCCAACCCATCCAGTGTTATACTCCCAACCATCCAGTGTTATACTCCCACCAAACCAGTGTTATACTCCCTCCCATCCAGTGTTATACTCCCACCCATCCAGTGTTATACTCCCTCCCATCCAGTTATACTCCCACCCATCCAGTGTTATACTCCCACCCACCCAGTGTTATACTCCCACCCATCCAGTGTTATACTCCCTCCCATCCAGTTAAACTCCCACCCATCCAGTGTTATACTCCCAACCATCCAGTGTTATACTCCCACCCACTCAGTGTTATACTCCCAACCATCCAATGTTATACTCCCACCCATCCAGTGTTATACTCCCACCCATCCAGTGTTATACTCCCACCCATCTAGTGTTATACTCCCACCCGTTATACTCCCAACCATCCAATGTTATACTCCCACCCATCTAGTGTTATACTCCCACCCGTTATACTCCCAACCATCCAATGTTTTACTCCCACCCATCCAGTGTTATACTCCCACCCATCCAGTGTTATACTCCCAACCATCCAGTGTTATACACCCACCCATCCAGTGTTATACACCCACCCATCCATTGTTATACTCCCACCCATCCAGTGTTATACTCCCATTCATCCAGTGTTATACACCCACCCATCCAGTGTTATACTCACACCCGATATACTCCCAAACATCCAGTGTTATACTTCCACCCATCCAGTGTTATACTCCACAACATCCAGTGTTATACTCCACAACAGCCAGTGTTATACTCCCACCCATCCAGTGTTATACTTCCACCCAACCAGTGTTATACTCCACAACATCCCGTGTTATACTCACACCCATCCAGTGTTATACTCCCACCCATCCAGTCTTATACTCCCACCCATCCAGTGTTATACTTCCACCCAACCAGTGTTATACTCCACAACATCCCGTGTTATACTCCCACCCATCCAGTGTTATACTCCCACCCAACCAGTGTTATACTCCACAACATCCCGTGTTATACTCCCACCCATCCAGTGTTATACACCCACCCATCCATTGTTATACTCCAAACCATCCAGTGTTATACTCCCAAACATCCAGTGTTATACTCCCAACCATCCAGTGTTATACTCCCACCCATCCAGTGTTATACTCCCACCCATCAGGTGTTATACTCCCACCCATTCAGTGTTATACTCCCACCCGATATACTCCCAAACATCCAGTGTTATACTCCCATTCATCCAGTGTTATACTCCCACCCGATATACTCCCAAACATCCAGTGTTATACTCCCACCCACCCAGTGTTATACTCCAAACCATCCAGTGTTATACTCCACAACATCCCGTGTTATACTCCCAACCATCCAGTGTTATACTCCCACCCATCCAGTGTTATACTCCCAACCATCCAGTGTTATACTCCCACCCATCCAGTGTTTTACTCCCACCCATCCAGTTTTATACTCCCACCCATCCAGTGTTATACTCCAAACCATCCAGTGTTATACTCCCACTGATCCAGCGTTGTACTCCCACCCATCCAGTGTTTTACTCCCACCCATCCAGTGTTATACTCCCACCCACCCAGTGTTATACTCCCACCCATCCTGTGTTATACTCCCAACCATCCAGTGTTATACTCCCAACCATCCAGTTTTATACTCCCAACCATCCAGTGTTATACTCCCACAGGTTATACTTCCAACCATCCAGTGTTATACTCCCAACCATCCAGTGTTATTCTCCCACCCATCCAGTGTTATACTCCCACCCATCTAGTGTTATACTCCCACCCGTTCTACTCCCACCCATCCAGTGTTATACTCCCACCCATCCAGTGTTATACTCCCACCCGTTATACTCCCAACCATCCAGTGTTATACTCCCACCCATCCAGTGTTATACTCCCAACCATCCAGTGTTATACTCCCAACCATCCCTTTTTCTAATAATAATACGACCACATAATACGTATTTTTAACCTCAGTGCATCAGATGCTCCTTTGATGGCTCGAGACAGAGTCGCTTCATTTCTCCATGGACATTCTCAGGATCTCCGGCGATAAGTGAACCTTCTGATTTCTGATCGGTTCAATTTCCATAACTTTTTATTAAGCCTTAAACCTTCTAAAGAATTAGGAATAGAACTTTAAATACATAGTAAAACAAATGTATTGTTGAGTTTATTGCATGGAAAATGGACAATAAAAGCATATTCAATACAACAAGGTAGTGGTACTTTTAATTTGTTTTCTAATTTACTATTTACTTTGATGATCCTAATAGCTCTCATATGAAATATTGTGATCACAATAAATGTGCGAGAAGGTTTATATTATTTGCAATATATTGTACATGAATGCAGGCTGTTTCTCAAAATAGACTTCATGAGAGATGTGAGGGAACGTGGTCAGCTGCATCGAATATGGAGCTGTGTTCATGGCTTCTTGTCAAACAATGTTTTTTTGAGTTTGTGTGGTCTGAAGCCTGATGACTTCTGACCTGTTGTTGAACCCAGAGTAATCCAACTCTGGTAGACTACCTGCTGTTTATTACTCATAATAACCCTATTTTGGTAGACTACCTACTGTTTATTACCCATAATAACCCTACTCTGGTAGACTACCTACTGTGTATTACCAATAATAACCCTACTCTGGTAGGCTACCTACTGTTTATTACCCATAATAACCCTACTCTGGAAGACCTCCTACTGTTTATTACCCATAATAACCCTACTCTGGTACCATATCTACTGTTTACTACCCATAATAACCCTACTCTGGTAGACTAACTACTGTTTATTACCCATAATAACCCTACTCTGGTACCCTATCTACTGTTTATTACCCATAATAACCCTACTTTGGTACCCTATCTACTGTTTATTACCCATAATAACCCTACTCTGGTAGACAACCTACTGTTTATTACCCATAATAACCCTACTCTGGTACCCTATCTACTGTTTATTACCCATAATAACCCTACTCTGGTACCCTATCTACTGTTTATTACCCATAATAACCCTACTCTGGTAGACGACCTACTGTTTATTACTAATAATAACCCTACTCTGGTCGACTACCTACTGTTTATTACTCATAATAACCCTAATCTAGTAGATTACCTACTGTTTATTACTCATAATAACCCTAATCTAGTAGATTACCTACTGTTTATTACCCATAATATCCCTACTATGTTAGGGTACCTACTGTTTATTTCCCATTATAACCCTACTCTGCTACCCCATCTACTGTTTATTACTCATAATAACCAAACTCTGGTAGACTACCTACTGTTTATTACTCATAATAACCCTACTCCAGTGTTATACTCCCACCCAACCAGTGTTATACTCCCTCCCATCCAGTGTTATACTCCCACCCATCCAGTGTTATACTCCCTCCCATCCAGTTATACTCCCTCCCATCCAGTGTTATACTCCCACCCACCCAGTTATATACTCCCACCCATCCAGTGTTATACTCCCTCCCATCCAGTTAAACTCCCACCCATCCAGTGTTATACTCCCACCCACTCAGTGTTATACTCCGACCCATCCAGTGTTATACTCCCAACCATCCAGTGTTATACTCCCACCCATCCAGTGTTATACTCCCAACCATCCAGTGTTATACTCCCACCCAACCAGTGTTATACTCCCTCCCATCCAGTGTTATACTCCCACCCATCCAGTGTTATACTCCCTCCCATCCAGTTATACTCCCTCCCATCCAGTGTTATACTCCCACCCACCCAGTGATATACTCCCACCCATCCAGTGTTATACTCCCTCCCATCCAGTTAAACTCCCACCCATCCAGTGTTATACTCCCACCCACTCAGTGTTATACTCCCACCCATCCAATGTTATACTCCCAACCATCCAGTGTTATACTCCCACCCATCCAGTGTTATACTCCCAACCATCCAGTGTTATACTCCCACCCACTCAGTGTTATACTCCCAACCATCCAATGTTATACTCCCACCCATCCAGTGTTATACTCCCACCCATCCAGTGTTATACTCCCACCCATCTAGTGTTATACTCCCACCTGTTATACTCCCAACCATCCAATGTTATACTCCCACCCATCCAGTGTTCTACTCCCACCCATCCAGTGTTATACTCCCAACCATCCAGTGTTATACTCCCACCCATCCAGTGTTATACACCCACCCATCCATTGTTATACTCCCACCCATCCAGTGTTATACTCCCATTCATCCAGTGTTATACACCCACCCATCCATTGTTATACTCCCACCCATCCAGTGTTATACTCCCACCCGATATACTCCCAAACATCCAGTGTTATACTCCCACCCATCCAGTGTTATACTCCACAACATCCAGTGTTATACTCCACAACAGCCAGTGTTATACTCCCACCCATCCAGTGTTATACTCCCAACCATCCAGTGTTATACTCCCACCCAACCAGTGTTATACTCCCACCCATCCAGTGTTATACTCCCACCCATCCAGTGTTATACTCCCTCCCATCCAGTTATACTCCCACCCATCCAGTGTTATACTCCCACCCACCCAGTGTTATACTCCCACCCATCCAGTGTTATACTCCCTCCCATCCAGTGTTAAACTCCCACCCATCCAGTGTTATACTCCCACACACTCAGTGTTATACTCCCACCCATCCAGTGTTATACTCCCAACCATCCAGTGTTATACTCCCACCCATCCAGTGTTATACTCCCAACCATCCAGTGTTATACTCCCACCCACTCAGTGTTATGCTCCCAACCATCCAATGTTATACTCCCACCCATCCAGTGTTATACTCCCACCCATCTAGTGTTATACTCCCACCCGTTATACTCCCAACCATCCAATGTTATACTCCCACCCATCTAGTGTTATACTCCCACCCGTTATACTCCCAACCATCCAATGTTATACTCCCACCCATCCAGTGTTCTACTCCCACCCATCCAGTGTTATACTCCCAACCATCCAGTGTTATACTCCCACCCATCCAGTGTTATACACCCACCCATCCAGTGTTATACTCCCACCCATCCAGTGTTATACTCCCATTCATCCAGTGTTATACACCCACCCATCCATTGTTATACTCCCACCCATCCAGTGTTATACTCCCACCCGATATACTCCCAAACATCCAGTGTTATACTCCCACCCATCCAGTGTTATACTCCACAACATCCAGTGTTATACTCCACAACAGCCAGTGTTATACTCCCACCCATCCAGTGTTATACTCCCAACCATCCAGTGTTATACTCCCACCCAACCAGTGTTATACTCCCTCCCATCCAGTGTTATACTCCCACCCATCCAGTGTTATACTCCCTCCCATCCAGTTATACTCCCACCCATCCAGTGTTATACTCCCACCCACCCAGTGTTATACTCCCACCCATCCAGTGTTATACTCCCTCCCATCCAGTGTTAAACTCCCACCCATCCAGTGTTATACTCCCACACACTCAGTGTTATACTCCCACCCATCCAGTGTTATACTCCCAACCATCCAGTGTTATACTCCCACCCATCCAGTGTTATACTCCCAACCATCCAGTGTTATACTCCCACCCACTCAGTGTTATACTCCCAACCATCCAATGTTATACTCCCACCCATCCAGTGTTATACTCCCACCCAT
The DNA here is from genome assembly GCF_057628025.1 of Oncorhynchus mykiss. Taxonomy (NCBI): domain Eukaryota; kingdom Metazoa; phylum Chordata; class Actinopteri; order Salmoniformes; family Salmonidae; genus Oncorhynchus; species Oncorhynchus mykiss. The sequence continues at coordinate 1,304,610 of NC_143046.1, read as the reverse complement.
CCAGTGTTATACTCCCACCCATCTAGTGTTATACTCCCACCCATTATACTCCCAACCATCCAATGTTATACTCCCACCCATCTAGTGTTATACTCCCACCCGTTATACTCCCTACCATCCAATGTTATACTCCCACCCATCCAGTGTTCTACTCCCACCCATCCAGTGTTATACTCCCAACCATCCAGTGTTATACTCCCACCCATCCAGTGTTATACACCCACCCATCCATTGTTATACTCCCCCCCATCCAGTGTTATACTCCCATTCATCCAGTGTTATACACCCACCCATCCATTGTTATACTCCCACCCATCCAGTGTTATACTCCCACCCGATATACTCCCAAACATCCAGTGTTATACTCCCACCCATCCAGTGTTATACTCCACAACATCCAGTGTTATACTCCACAACAGCCAGTGTTATACTCCCACCCATCCAGTGTTATACTCCCAACCATCCAGTGTTATACTCCCACCCAACCAGTGTTATACTCCCTCCCATCCAGTGTTATACTCCCACCCATCCAGTGTTATACTCCCTCCCATCCAGTTATACTCCCTCCCATCCAGTGTTATACTCCCACCCACCCAGTTATATACTCCCACCCATCCAGTGTTATACTCCCTCCCATCCAGTTAAACTCCCACCCATCCAGTGTTATACTCCCACCCACTCAGTGTTATACTCCGACCCATCCAGTGTTATACTCCCAACCATCCAGTGTTATACTCCCACCCATCCAGTGTTATACTCCCAACCATCCAGTGTTATACTCCCACCCAACCAGTGTTATACTCCCTCCCATCCAGTGTTATACTCCCACCCATCCAGTGTTATACTCCCTCCCATCCAGTTATACTCCCTCCCATCCAGTGTTATACTCCCACCCACCCAGTGATATACTCCCACCCATCCAGTGTTATACTCCCTCCCATCCAGTTAAACTCCCACCCATCCAGTGTTATACTCCCACCCATCCAGTGTTATACTCCCACCCATCTAGTGTTATACTCCCACCCGTTATACTCCCAACCATCCAATGTTATACTCCCACCCATCTAGTGTTATACTCCCACCCGTTATACTCCCAACCATCCAATGTTATACTCCCACCCATCCAGTGTTATACTCCCACCCATCCAGTGTTATACTCCCAACCATCCAGTGTTATACTCCCACCCATCCAGTGTTATACTCCCAACCATCCAGTGTTATACTCCCACCCACTCAGTGTTATACTCCCAACCATCCAATGTTATACTCCCACCCATCCAGTGTTATACTCCCACCCATCCAGTGTTTTACTCCCACCCATCTAGTGTTATACTCCCACCCGTTATACTCCCAACCATCCAATGTTATACTCCCACCCATCTAGTGTTATACTCCCACCCGTTATACTCCCACCCATCCAGTGTTATACTCCCACCCATCCAGTGTTATACTCCCAACCATCCAGATTTATACTCCCACCCACCCAGTGTTATACTCCCACCCATCCAGTGTTATACTCCCAAACATCCAGTGTTATACTCCCACCCATCCAGTGTAATACTCCCACCCATCCAGTGTTATACTCCCACCCATCCAGTGTTACACTCCCACCCATCCAGTGTTATACTCCCTCCCATCCAGTTATACTCCCACCCATCCAGTGTTATACTCCCACCCACCCAGTGTTATACTCCCAACCATCCAGTGTTATACTCCCTCCCATCCAGTTAAACTCCCACCCATCCAGTGTTATACTCCCACCCACTCAGTGTTATACTCCCACCCATCCAGTGTTATACTCCCAACCATCCAGTGTTATACTCCCACCCATCCAGTGTTATACTCCCAACCATCCAGTGTTATACTCCCACCCACTCAGTGTTATACTCCCAACCATCCAATGTTATACTCCCACCCATCCAGTGTTATACTCCTACCCATCCAGTGTTATACTCCCACCCATCTAGTGTTATACTCCCAACCATCCAATGTTATACTCCCACCCATCTAGTGTTATACTCCCACCCGTTATACTCCCAACCATCCAATGTTATACTCCCACCCATCCAGTGTTATACTCCCACCCATCCAGTGTTATACTCCCAACCATCCAGTGTTATGCTCCCACCCATCCAGTGTTATACACCCACCCATCCATTGTTATACTCCCACCCATCCAGTGTTATACTCCCATTCATCCAGTGTTATACACCCACCCATTCATTGTTATACTCACACCCATCCAGTGTTATACTCCCACCCGATATACTCCCAAACATCCAGGGTTATACTCCCACCCATCCAGTGTTATACTCCACAACATCCAGTGTTATACTCCACAACAGCCAGTGTTATACTCCCACCCATCCAGTGTTATACTCCCAACCATCCAGTGTTATACTCCCACCAAACCAGTGTTATACTCCCTCCCATCCAGTGTTATACTCCCACCCATCCAGTGTTATACTCCCTCCCATCCAGTTATACTCCCACCCATCCAGTGTTATACTCCCACCCACCCAGTGTTATACTCCCACCCATCCAGTGTTATACTCCCTCCCATCCAGTTAAACTCCCACCCATCCAGTGTTATACTCCCAACCATCCAGTGTTATACTCCCACCCACTCAGTGTTATACTCCCAACCATCCAATGTTATACTCCCACCCATCCAGTGTTATACTCCCACCCATCCAGTGTTATACTCCCACCCATCTAGTGTTATACTCCCACCCGTTATACTCCCAACCATCCAATGTTATACTCCCACCCATCTAGTGTTATACTCCCACCCGTTATACTCCCAACCATCCAATGTTTTACTCCCACCCATCCAGTGTTATACTCCCACCCATCCAGTGTTATACTCCCAACCATCCAGTGTTATACTCCCACCCATCCAGTGTTATACACCCACCCATCCATTGTTATACTCCCACCCATCCAGTGTTATACTCCCATTCATCCAGTGTTATACACCCACCCATCCAGTGTTATACTCACACCCGATATACTCCCAAACATCCAGTGTTATACTTCCACCCATCCAGTGTTATACTTCCACCCATCCAGTGTTATACTCCACAACATCCAGTGTTATACTCCACAACAGCCAGTGTTATACTCCCACCCATCCAGTGTTATACTTCCACCCAACCAGTGTTATACTCCACAACATCCCGTGTTATACTCACACCCATCCAGTGTTATACTCCCACCCATCCAGTCTTATACTCCCACCCATCCAGTGTTATACTTCCACCCAACCAGTGTTATACTCCACAACATCCCGTGTTATACTCCCACCCATCCAGTGTTATACTCCCACCCAACCAGTGTTATACTCCACAACATCCCGTGTTATACTCCCACCCATCCAGTGTTATACACCCACCCATCCATTGTTATACTCCAAACCATCCAGTGTTATACTCCCAAACATCCAGTGTTATACTCCCAACCATCCAGTGTTATACTCCCACCCATCCAGTGTTATACTCCCACCCATCAGGTGTTATACTCCCACCCATTCAGTGTTATACTCCCACCCGATATACTCCCAAACATCCAGTGTTATACTCCCATTCATCCAGTGTTATACTCCCACCCGATATACTCCCAAACATCCAGTGTTATACTCCCACCCACCCAGTGTTATACTCCAAACCATCCAGTGTTATACTCCACAACATCCCGTGTTATACTCCCAACCATCCAGTGTTATACTCCCACCCATCCAGTGTTATACTCCCAACCATCCAGTGTTATACTCCCACCCATCCAGTGTTTTACTCCCACCCATCCAGTTTTATACTCCCACCCATCCAGTGTTATACTCCAAACCATCCAGTGTTATACTCCCACTGATCCAGCGTTGTACTCCCACCCATCCAGTGTTTTACTCCCACCCATCCAGTGTTATACTCCCACCCACCCAGTGTTATACTCCCACCCATCCTGTGTTATACTCCCAACCATCCAGTGTTATACTCCCAACCATCCAGTTTTATACTCCCAACCATCCAGTGTTATACTCCCACAGGTTATACTTCCAACCATCCAGTGTTATACTCCCAACCATCCAGTGTTATTCTCCCACCCATCCAGTGTTATACTCCCACCCATCTAGTGTTATACTCCCACCCGTTCTACTCCCACCCATCCAGTGTTATACTCCCACCCATCCAGTGTTATACTCCCACCCGTTATACTCCCAACCATCCAGTGTTATACTCCCACCCATCCAGTGTTATACTCCCAACCATCCAGTGTTATACTCCCAACCATCCCTTTTTCTAATAATAATACGACCACATAATACGTATTTTTAACCTCAGTGCATCAGATGCTCCTTTGATGGCTCGAGACAGAGTCGCTTCATTTCTCCATGGACATTCTCAGGATCTCCGGCGATAAGTGAACCTTCTGATTTCTGATCGGTTCAATTTCCATAACTTTTTATTAAGCCTTAAACCTTCTAAAGAATTAGGAATAGAACTTTAAATACATAGTAAAACAAATGTATTGTTGAGTTTATTGCATGGAAAATGGACAATAAAAGCATATTCAATACAACAAGGTAGTGGTACTTTTAATTTGTTTTCTAATTTACTATTTATTTTGATGATCCTAATAGCTCTCATATGAAATATTGTGATCACAATAAATGTGCGAGAAGGTTTATATTATTTGCAATATATTGTACATGAATGCAGGCTGTTTCTCAAAATAGACTTCATGAGAGATGTGAGGGAACGTGGTCAGCTGCATCGAATATGGAGCTGTGTTCATGGCTTCTTGTCAAACAATGTTTTTTTGAGTTTGTGTGGTCTGAAGCCTGATGACTTCTGACCTGTTGTTGAACCCAGAGTAATCCAACTCTGGTAGACTACCTGCTGTTTATTACTCATAATAACCCTATTTTGGTAGACTACCTACTGTTTATTACCCATAATAACCCTACTCTGGTAGACTACCTACTGTGTATTACCAATAATAACCCTACTCTGGTAGGCTACCTACTGTTTATTACCCATAATAACCCTACTCTGGAAGACCTCCTACTGTTTATTACCCATAATAACCCTACTCTGGTACCATATCTACTGTTTACTACCCATAATAACCCTACTCTGGTAGACTAACTACTGTTTATTACCCATAATAACCCTACTCTGGTACCCTATCTACTGTTTATTACCCATAATAACCCTACTCTGGTACCCTATCTACTGTTTATTACCCATAATAACCCTACTCTGGTAGACAACCTACTGTTTATTACCCATAATAACCCTACTCTGGTACCCTATCTACTGTTTATTACCCATAATAACCCTACTCTGGTACCCTATCTACTGTTTATTACCCATAATAACCCTACTCTGGTAGACGACCTACTGTTTATTACTAATAATAACCCTACTCTGGTCGACTACCTACTGTTTATTACTCATAATAACCCTAATCTAGTAGATTACCTACTGTTTATTACTCATAATAACCCTAATCTAGTAGATTACCTACTGTTTATTACCCATAATATCCCTACTATGTTAGGGTACCTACTGTTTATTTCCCATTATAACCCTACTCTGCTACCCCATCTACTGTTTATTACTCATAATAACCAAACTCTGGTAGACTACCTACTGTTTATTACTCATAATAACCCTACTCCAGTGTTATACTCCCACCCAACCAGTGTTATACTCCCTCCCATCCAGTGTTATACTCCCACCCATCCAGTGTTATACTCCCTCCCATCCAGTTATACTCCCTCCCATCCAGTGTTATACTCCCACCCACCCAGTTATATACTCCCACCCATCCAGTGTTATACTCCCTCCCATCCAGTTAAACTCCCACCCATCCAGTGTTATACTCCCACCCACTCAGTGTTATACTCCGACCCATCCAGTGTTATACTCCCAACCATCCAGTGTTATACTCCCACCCATCCAGTGTTATACTCCCAACCATCCAGTGTTATACTCCCACCCAACCAGTGTTATACTCCCTCCCATCCAGTGTTATACTCCCACCCATCCAGTGTTACACTCCCACCCATCCAGTGTTATACTCCCTCCCATCCAGTTATACTCCCACCCATCCAGTGTTATACTCCCACCCACCCAGTGTTATACTCCCAACCATCCAGTGTTATACTCCCTCCCATCCAGTTAAACTCCCACCCATCCAGTGTTATACTCCCACCCACTCAGTGTTATACTCCCACCCATCCAGTGTTATACTCCCAACCATCCAGTGTTATACTCCCACCCATCCAGTGTTATACTCCCAACCATCCAGTGTTATACTCCCACCCACTCAGTGTTATACTCCCAACCATCCAATGTTATACTCCCACCCATCCAGTGTTATACTCCTACCCATCCAGTGTTATACTCCCACCCATCTAGTGTTATACTCCCAACCATCCAATGTATACTCCCACCCATCTAGTGTTATACTCCCACCCGTTATACTCCCAACCATCCAATGTTATACTCCCACCCATCCAGTGTTATACTCCCACCCATCCAGTGTTATACTCCCAACCATCCAGTGTTATGCTCCCACCCATCCAGTGTTATACACCCACCCATCCATTGTTATACTCCCACCCATCCAGTGTTATACTCCCATTCATCCAGTGTTATACACCCACCCATTCATTGTTATACTCACACCCATCCAGTGTTATACTCCCACCCGATATACTCCCAAACATCCAGGGTTATACTCCCACCCATCCAGTGTTATACTCCACAACATCCAGTGTTATACTCCACAACAGCCAGTGTTATACTCCCACCCATCCAGTGTTATACTCCCAACCATCCAGTGTTATACTCCCACCAAACCAGTGTTATACTCCCTCCCATCCAGTGTTATACTCCCACCCATCCAGTGTTATACTCCCTCCCATCCAGTTATACTCCCACCCATCCAGTGTTATACTCCCACCCACCCAGTGTTATACTCCCACCCATCCAGTGTTATACTCCCTCCCATCCAGTTAAACTCCCACCCATCCAGTGTTATACTCCCAACCATCCAGTGTTATACTCCCACCCACTCAGTGTTATACTCCCAACCATCCAATGTTATACTCCCACCCATCCAGTGTTATACTCCCACCCATCCAGTGTTATACTCCCACCCATCTAGTGTTATACTCCCACCCGTTATACTCCCAACCATCCAATGTTATACTCCCACCCATCTAGTGTTATACTCCCACCCGTTATACTCCCAACCATCCAATGTTTTACTCCCACCCATCCAGTGTTATACTCCCACCCATCCAGTGTTATACTCCCAACCATCCAGTGTTATACTCCCACCCATCCAGTGTTATACACCCACCCATCCATTGTTATACTCCCACCCATCCAGTGTTATACTCCCATTCATCCAGTGTTATACACCCACCCATCCAGTGTTATACTCACACCCGATATACTCCCAAACATCCAGTGTTATACTTCCACCCATCCAGTGTTATACTCCACAACATCCAGTGTTATACTCCACAACAGCCAGTGTTATACTCCCACCCATCCAGTGTTATACTTCCACCCAACCAGTGTTATACTCCACAACATCCCGTGTTATACTCACACCCATCCAGTGTTATACTCCCACCCATCCAGTCTTATACTCCCACCCATCCAGTGTTATACTTCCACCCAACCAGTGTTATACTCCACAACATCCCGTGTTATACTCCCACCCATCCAGTGTTATACTCCCACCCAACCAGTGTTATACTCCACAACATCCCGTGTTATACTCCCACCCATCCAGTGTTATACACCCACCCATCCATTGTTATACTCCAAACCATCCAGTGTTATACTCCCAAACATCCAGTGTTATACTCCCAACCATCCAGTGTTATACTCCCACCCATCCAGTGTTATACTCCCACCCATCAGGTGTTATACTCCCACCCATTCAGTGTTATACTCCCACCCGATATACTCCCAAACATCCAGTGTTATACTCCCATTCATCCAGTGTTATACTCCCACCCGATATACTCCCAAACATCCAGTGTTATACTCCCACCCACCCAGTGTTATACTCCAAACCATCCAGTGTTATACTCCACAACATCCCGTGTTATACTCCCAACCATCCAGTGTTATACTCCCACCCATCCAGTGTTATACTCCCAACCATCCAGTGTTATACTCCCACCCATCCAGTGTTTTACTCCCACCCATCCAGTTTTATACTCCCACCCATCCAGTGTTATACTCCAAACCATCCAGTGTTATACTCCCACTGATCCAGCGTTGTACTCCCACCCATCCAGTGTTTTACTCCCACCCATCCAGTGTTATACTCCCACCCACCCAGTGTTATACTCCCACCCATCCTGTGTTATACTCCCAACCATCCAGTGTTATACTCCCACCCATCTAGTGTTATACTCCCACCCGTTCTACTCCCACCCATCCAGTGTTATACTCCCACCCATCCAGTGTTATACTCCCACCCGTTATACTCCCAACCATCCAGTGTTATACTCCCACCCATCCAGTGTTATACTCCCAACCATCCAGTGTTATACTCCCAACCATCCCTTTTTCTAATAATAATACGACCACATAATACGTATTTTTAACCTCAGTGCATCAGATGCTCCTTTGATGGCTCGAGACAGAGTCGCTTCATTTCTCCATGGACATTCTCAGGATCTCCGGCGATAAGTGAACCTTCTGATTTCTGATCGGTTCAATTTCCATAACTTTTTATTAAGCCTTAAACCTTCTAAAGAATTAGGAATAGAACTTTAAATACATAGTAAAACAAATGTATTGTTGAGTTTATTGCATGGAAAATGGACAATAAAAGCATATTCAATACAACAAGGTAGTGGTACTTTTAATTTGTTTTCTAATTTACTATTTATTTTGATGATCCTAATAGTTCTCATATGAAATATTGTGATCACAATAAATGTGCGAGAAGGTTTATATTATTTGCAATATATTGTACATGAATGCAGGCTGTTTCTCAAAATAGACTTCATGAGAGATGTGAGGGAACGTGGTCAGCTGCATCGAATATGGAGCTGTGTTCATGGCTTCTTGTCAAACAATGTTTTTTTGAGTTTGTGTGGTCTGAAGCCTGATGACTTCTGACCTGTTGTTGAACCCAGAGTAATCCAACTCTGGTAGACTACCTGCTGTTTATTACTCATAATAACCCTATTTTGGTAGACTACCTACTGTTTATTACCCATAATAACCCTACTCTGGTAGACTACCTACTGTGTATTACCAATAATAACCCTACTCTGGTAGGCTACCTACTGTTTATTACCCATAATAACCCTACTCTGGAAGACCTCCTACTGTTTATTACCCATAATAACCCTACTCTGGTACCATATCTACTGTTTACTACCCATAATAACCCTACTCTGGTAGACTAACTACTGTTTATTACCCATAATAACCCTACTCTGGTACCCTATCTACTGTTTATTACCCATAATAACCCTACTCTGGTACCCTATCTACTGTTTATTACCCATAATAACCCTACTCTGGTAGACAACCTACTGTTTATTACCCATAATAACCCTACTCTGGTACCCTATCTACTGTTTATTACCCATAATAACCCTACTCTGGTACCCTATCTACTGTTTATTACCCATAATAACCCTACTCTGGTACCCTATCTACTGTTTATTACCCATAATAACCCTACTCTGGTAGACGACCTACTGTTTATTACTAATAATAACCCTACTCTGGTCGACTACCTACTGTTTATTACTCATAATAACCCTAATCTAGTAGATTACCTACTGTTTATTACTCATAATAACCCTAATCTAGTAGATTACCTACTGTTTATTACCCATAATATCCCTACTATGTTAGGGTACCTACTGTTTATTTCCCATTATAACCCTACTCTGGTAGACTACCTACTGTTTATTACTCATAATAACCCTACTATGGTAGACTACCTACCGTGTATTACTAATAATAACCATACTCTGGTAGACTATCTACTGTTTATTTCCCATAATAACCCTACTATGGTACCCTATCTACTGTTTATAACTCATAATAACCCTACTATGGTAGACTACCTACTGTTTATTACCCATAATAACCCTACTCTGGAAGGTGACTACGGGTTATTACCCATAATAACCCTACTCTGGTAGACTCCCTACTGTTTATTACCTACTGTTTATTACCCATAATAACCCTACTCTGGTAGACTACCTACTGTTTATTACTCATAATAACCCTACTCTGGTAGACTACCTACTGTTTATTACCTATAATAACCCTACTCTGGTAGACTACCTACTGTTTATTACCCATAATAACCCTACTCTTGTACCCTATCTACTGTTTATTACTCATAATAACCCTACTCTGGTAGACTACCTACTGTTTATTACTCATAATAACCCTACTCTGGTAGACTACCTACTGTTTATTATTCATAATAACCCTACTCTGGTAGACTACCTACTGTTTATTACTCATAATAACCCTACTCTGGTACCATATCTACTGTTTATTACTCATAATAACCCTACTCTGGTAGACTACCTACTGTTTATTACCCATGATAACCCTACTCTTGTACCCTATCTATTGTTTATTAATCATAATAACCCTACTCTGGTAGACTACCTACTCTTTATTACCTATAACAACTCTACTCTTGTACCCTACCTATTGTTTATTACTCATAATAACCCTACTCTGGTAGACTACCTACTGTTTATTACTAATAATAACCCTACTCTGGTATACTATCTACTGTTTATTACTCATAATAACCCTACTCTGGTAGACGACCTACTGTTTATTACTCATAATAACCCTACTCTGGTAGACAACCTACTGTTTATTATTTATAATAACCCAACTCTGGTAGGCTACCTACTGTTTACTTCCCATGATAACCCTACTATGGTAGACTACCTACTGTTTATTACTCATAATAACCCAACTCTGGTAGACTACCTACTGTTTATTACCCATAATAATCCTACTCTGGTAGACGACCTACTGTTTATTACTCATAATAACCCTACTATGGTAGACTACCTACTGTTTATTACTCATAATAACCCAACTCTGGTAGACTACCTACTGTTTATTACTCATAATAACCATACTCTGGTAGACCACCTACTGTTAATTACCCATAATATCCCTACTATGTTAGGGTACCTACTGTTTATTTCCCATGAAAACCCTACTCTGGTAGACTACCTACTGTTTATTACCCATAATAATCCTACTCTGGTAGACGACCTACTGTTTATTACTCATAATAACCCTACTCTGGTAGACTACCTACTGTTTATTACTTATAATAACCCTACTCTGGTAGACTACCTACTGTTTATTACCCATAATAACCCTACTCTGGTAGGATACCTACTGTTTATTACTCATAATAACCCTACTCTGGTAGACTACCTACTGTTTATTACTCATAATAACCCTACTCTGGTAGACTACCTACTGTTTATCACTCATAATAACCCTACTCTGGTAGACTACCTACTATTTATTACTCATAATAACTGTCGTGGAAGATTCAGAATTTGTTGGAAACATATGTAAGATGTTTTATATTCATCAAATGGGTGTAAGTTACTTCTCATCAGAATGGTATTTTTGTATAATGCTGTGGCGAGGTTGCAGTTATCTGTTCTATGTCAAAACTAAGTTGCCTGGGCCGCTGAGAGGGGAGAGGTCAAAGTGTCATCATGTGTAAACATATCTTTTACTCCCTACCTTTTTCTAGTGGGGAAAGGAGGGTGGCAGTGTCTGGAATCATTCTCATGCTCCCTTTTATCTTAACCTATAGCCTCACTCTCCTCTCTGTGAGTTTGTATTTAGAGTGGGTTGTATCTAAATGACAATTTGATATATGCCTGTTGATATGGAGGATTGGTTTATGGTTCTGGGGTTTGGGAAAGGAGACAAAGCTGAACGATGAATTATGTCTATGCTGTCTGACTCTGTGTGATCTTTGCTATAAAGGATCCCATTTTGCCATTGTGTGGGGACTCAACTTTTCATTAGAGATACTGAACTGTTGAAACTGTGAATTGATCACAGTGGGGATTTGGTGAGGTCTGTCGGGGTGAGGAGCCAGGGTGACTGTGTGTTCTAGGTGAAACACGGTACTTGGTGAAGCCCTATTAGAAGAAGGACCTCATTCTGTGCGTCTGTGTGATTTGTCTAAGTGACCCTCAGATGTGGTGAATTCCAATTATTTTAAATGTGCTAGCCAGGTATGCCCTGGGATACTCTGTGTGAGTATGTATTAGTTGTCGGACCGTTCTGTGTGAGCGGGGTAGGGTTGACTCTGTGTGGGAAAACCTTTTGATGTCCTGTGTGGACGCCTGACCAGTTCTATGTGAAAATCTGAACAATCCTGTGTGGATGATCCTGAAAGTTCTGTGTGAGTACCTAAGATGTTTAAAGTTTTATATGGAGTGAATTATTTGAAATTATGATAAATGGTATGTGTGTATAAAGTAATGCGGAGAATGATTAGATACAATTTAAACCACCCATTCGTAGACGTACGTAGGTTTTGAGTTGGTATCTTAAATGGATAATTTGATAAAGATGAGGTTTTAAGCACTATTAAAATAGTCTACAAAATCTGGGAAATTGAGCTCTAGAAACTGATTAGAGTGTTGGTTATTTTACCCTAAACGATGGAACTATAAAACGCATATTGGATTATCTCCGTCTGGGTGAAACATTTGAAATTAAACTGCCCTTAAGGTCTGAACATGTTATCATTTTTCTTCCCAGTATGAGAGAAGTTGCGGGATTTATTGAATAAACTGTTTTCCATAAAGTTAAAGAAAATTCGAGGGATTCTCGATGTAATTTATAATGTTGTACAAAGCCTAAGGTTTTCCATCAAACTAATTATCATTGCGTGATTAATGTGATGTAGTAAAGTAATTGAAATAATTAGAAAACATAATCTATTTTAATTAAAAGGCGCAATATCTTTTCCTAGTCATTAATGCCGATTTTATTCTTTGATTGCTAATATATTCATTTGGAATTTGAGAATCATAGCTGGAGTATGAGAATCATAGCTGGAATTTGAAAATCATAGCTGGAGTATGAGAATCATAGCTGGAGTATGAGAATCATAGCTGGAATTTGAGAATCATAGCTGGAGTATGAGAATCATAGCTGGAATTTGAGAATCATAGCTGGAGTATGAGAATCATAGCTGGAATTTGAAAATCATAGCTGGAGTATGAGAATCATAGCTGGAGTATGAGAATCATAGCTGGAATTTGAGAATCATAGCTGGAGTATGAGAATCATAGCTGGAATTTGAGAATCATAGCTGGAGTATGAGAATCATAGCTGGAATTTGAGAATCATAGCTGGAGTAACGTTTGTACTATTAAAATTGGGCTATTATTCTTCTGGGAATTACCGATAGTGACGTGTTTTGATTTTCCTTTGTAAATGGGGTTTATATGCGCAGAATTTTTGTTTTTTGAAATAGCATTAGTGGTTCAGTGGTAGAATTCTCACCTGCAACGCAGGAGGACCGAGTTCCGTTCCCAGTCATGGCGCTGGCTGAATTCAGAGTTTTTGATTGTAAATAATCTATTTGTATGTTTTGCCTGGAAAGTTATGGTCGCTAGTGTTTGTATAAGAGATAAATTGAACGTTTTCAATAGATTGTTTAGGTTAAATTGATAGACTAATTCAATTTAAAATGATAACGAAGCGAATTCTGATGCAAGACGATGTCTGTTCACTAAATTATCTGCTGGAATAATGTATTGAGAATTGAGTCGTATTTAAATTACTGTATCAATAGAGAAGACAGTTACCTAAGTTAAAGAAATTCTGAATAATAGCGGGAAGAGGATGGCGATAGGAAGTGATTACCGAAATGATTTTCATTCTTATAGATTGACTGACGCATGTTATAATTTTAGCGCTGCGTGTGTTGTTTTTAAAGAAATAGGATACATTTCATAAGTGTGAAGAGCATAGAGGTAAGGAAAAACGTTGAAATGAGAGGGGTTATATGTTTTTGCCCAATGAGAAAAAGAAATAGGAAAGTTGAGTTGAAAGTATGGAAGAGAGTGAGTTGTTATGTTGGCTGCTCATTGTCAGGGAAAGTTGCTGGAGGCAGGTAGATTGTTGTAGAATAATGTAAATGTGCGTTATTAGTTTGAATATACAATAACCTTACTCTAATTGTTTTGACCGTTGTTCAGGTAAATGTTTTTGTATTTCTAGCAGCTGATTCGCTAGGTGGGAAACAGAGATTTGTGTGAGACTGGTTGTCTGGATCATAAAACATTGTAAGGATAGATTCTGATGGTTATTGATTTTTGGTTTGATTGTTTAAGTAACACCAGTTAATTTGAGCAGGAAAGTTCATGTAGTCTAACGTTATAGTATGTTTCCATTATGTGGAACAATGTCAGGTCATTAAAGGTGATTGCTGGATTGAATAGTATGAGAGCCTGTTGACAGAAGACTGAATGGGTATGAATGTTGAAAAGCAAGCTTGGGCCAAACTAGTAAACTAATATGTTAAGTGGGGGAGTATCATAGATTTTAATTATAGTGTTGTTACCGCAATAGTCAAAACAATTTCATATGTTTTGGGAAATTAGCTAGGTTGAATTTTGTATTTGAGTTCCTTTATAATTTGCTTTTTAAAAGAGAGGTTGGAATCAAGTATGATGCCTTGGCACTTAAAATCAGATACCACCAGGAGCTTTTTACATCAGTGGTTGTTTTTTGAGGAACATGCAGACTGTGTTTTATTTTATTGAGATGTAAACATGAGTCTCTGAGAAATTTTGTCATCTGAATCATTATAGTAGTGAGTTTTTGTGTAGTTTGTTGTTTGCATGAATTTATCACTGTATCATCTGCAGACATTGGAACTTCAGACCCTGTACAGACTAAAGGAAGATCATTAATGGATGTGCTGAACAGTATTGACCTTTGTGGATATCAGTGGGGGAAAAAAATATGTTTATTTGTATTTTTACGATGATGAGACAGCACCGACTTTTGAAGGATTTTAGGTTTTAGGTTTTAGGTTTTTACTAAATTTATATCAACAGATTGAAATTATTAGGTTGCTGATTAAAAGTTTTTTTTAGGAGTTGATTTAACTTAATTAAACATTGTATCATGCATATACATTGATTTGATTAAAACTTATGATTAATGATTTGAGGAACAGTGGAATTATCATTAGGTTTGGTTTATAGTTTCACGTTTGAGTTTCTGAATCGATGTAGTGTAAATGAATACTAAGTGTAAATTGTGTTTTCTCCGGGAAAATGGATATTTCACTGTCTCTCTCTGGAATGTTTCCAGGGACTATACCCTGGGGGAGAGTGAGTGAAATTGGGGCCATAAACTACCATATTGAAAGGGGCACTTTTATTTTATTTTCTGACTTTTCATTACACACGCAAATTCTTTTGATAAAGGAATGTTCTGGGGACATGGAAATACCAAAATGTTGGAACTAGTTGACTATTGTTTGCAATTTGTTTAATATAGTGAAAAACACTGCTTTGAAGGGTTTTGTATGACCTATGACCTGCTGATGACTTTCCGTTGTGGCTTGATCACCCGCATTGGAAAGCCATTTGGATAATGAAATTATGGTCATTTGTAATACTGCTTTCAAAATAATTTGTGTAATTGGTAAATATGTTTCTTAGCCATATTTGTAATTTGGCCCACTGTGGAGGGCATTGCTTTTAACTAAGGGTATGCTGCTTTAAGTCTATTTTCTATTTTAAGTCTATTTTCCTATGACCATCATTTTTCTTTGTGGAGTTTTTTTTCAGTTTAGTGATTTTAATTTTGATTAGGTTAGCTGAAGTTTTGTTTTACATTACTCTCATACGGAGAGATGTGTGTAAAACATGGGGGAGGATTCAGTTTTTTTAGGGTTTGAATTGAAGTTATACAACTTAAGTGATAAGTGAAGGAGTGAATTGTATTGTTGTGTTTGTTTTGTTCTATTCCCGAGGGGTATAGGTCTAATTTCTTGATCCTGGGCTCTACGATGGAGTTGACAGTGAGATGGGGAGTATAAACCAATTTGAAAGAATAGTTTCAATATAATGTTTTGATTTTCTCTGTGAAATATGTTTAGATATGTGTATTAAGAATAATTGGTAAAAGTAATAATTTATCATGTAGTTAATGAACTGAACTAAACTGTTGTTCTGATCTGTTCTTTCGAGGTTATCATGAAAAGTGACATCAGACGGTATCTTAATGCATGGAAGAGATAATTTGGACCGAATGGTGTGTGTACCTCAAAACCCCCTCTACCTGGCTGAAGAAGAGAGACAAAGGCGTTGAAGGAGGCTTTCCAAACCACTTCTACTGAGAGAAAAGAACCAAGCCAGAAATTGGTGTCCAGTATCAGATCTAAGCTATCAACTGCTTTTCTTTCATGGTTCTCTCGTACTGTGAGAGTCCACTTGGAGTGATCATGGAGAAAGATCTGTTCTGACATTTTCTTATGATGCTGGTATATTGGTTGACGAATGGACAAGACATGAGTGGTAAAGATGAGACATTGAAATTGGGACATTATCATGGGCCGTCCACTTTGAACTGTAAAGCTATTTGAAGAAAAACGAAGATGCCAGAAGATGCCGTGCCTGAGAGAGGGGGGGGGGGGGGGGGGGTTTAATCAACCTGTGCCATTAAAATTGTTTATACTTTTGTGGTATCAGATTGATTGAAGATGTCTACACCATGTAAATTGTAGTAATTTAGATTAAGAATGCATTGAGATACCGATCTGTATTAAAATCATGATTAAAAAAGTTAATAGTAGAATTATGGGATAATTATACTGTATGTGTGTGTGTTAAATTGAGGTTTTTACTTTAAGTGATAATGACCCATTTGAATCACTGAGGAATGTTGGATAAATAGTTGGGTTGTTACTTATGATTTGGAATATGCCCTATTCTCTATTCCTGAGTATATTTCTGAGCATGAGTACTTAGAGGGATGTCTGTCCTATATGTTGTGAGGAGGCCTGTGTTTAGACACTGGTTCTCATGTAATTTAAAGAGCATTTATATGTTATGTTTTTATTTTTCCTCAAATTGATTATTCTGTGTTATTAAACATGTGCAAATTTGTTTTGTAGAATAAAGGTTGTAATCTTAGTTTCAGAAGGGAGAAAGCTTACATATAAGCTAAGGTATTTGACATTGAGGGGATTTGAATTTTAAAATATGGAGTATGTTACTATTCTGATTCTTCAGAAGGGACTGAGTCCCTTGAGAGGGGAATGTCGTGGAAGATTCAGAATTTGTTGGTAACATATGTAAGATGTTTTTACATTCATCAAATGGGTGTAAGTTACTTCTCATCAGAATGGTATTTTTGTATAATGCTGTGGCGAGGTTGCAGGTATCTGTTCTATGTCAAAACTAAGTTGCATGGGCCACAGAGAGGGGAGAGGTCAAAGTGTCATCATGTGTAAACATATCTTTTACTCCCTACCTTTTTCTAGTGGGGAAAGGAGGGTGGCAGTGTCTGGAATCATTCTCATGCTCCCTTTTATCTTAACCTATAGCCTCACTCTCCTATCCGTGAGTTTGTATTTAGAGTGGGTTGTATCTAAATTACAATTTCATATATGCCTGTTGATATGGAGGATTGGTTTATGGTTCTGGGGTTTGGGAAAGGAGACAAAGCTGAACGATGAATTATGTCTATGCTGTCTGAGTATGTGTGATCTTTGCTATAAAGGATCCCATTTTGCCATTGTGTGGGGACCCTCAACTTTTCATTAGAGATACTGAACTGTTGAAAGTCAAGATGCTATAGAGCTTGTATAATTAAAGATGGACTTTTATAACTAACTCTGACTTGTGTGTGTGGTTTGCTCCCATGATTTGGTAAATAGAGGAAATTTCCACGACATAACCCAACTCTGGTAGACTAACTACTGTTTATTACCCATAATAGCCCTACTATGGTACCATATCTACTGTTTTTAACTCATAATAACCCTACTCTGGTAGACTACCTACTGTTTATTGCTCATAATAACCCTACTCTGGTAGGCTACCTAATGTTTATTACCCATAATAACCCTACGCTGGTAGACTACCTACTGTTTATTACCCATAATAACCCTACTATGGTACCCTGTCTACTGTTTATAACTTGTAATAACCCAACTCTGGTAGACAACCTACTGTTTATTACCCATAATAACCCTACTCTGGTAGACAACCTACTGTTTATTACTCATAATAACCCAACTCTGGTAGACTACCTACTGTTTATAACCCATAATAACCCTCCTCTGGTTAACAACCTACTGTTTATTACATATAATAACCCTATTCTGGTAGACTACCTACTGTTTTTTTACCAATAATAACCCTACTCTGGTAGACTACCTACTGTTTATTACTCATAATAACCCTAGTCTGGTAGACTACCTACTGTTTATTACCCA
Source organism: Oncorhynchus mykiss (assembly GCF_057628025.1). Lineage (NCBI taxonomy): Eukaryota > Metazoa > Chordata > Actinopteri > Salmoniformes > Salmonidae > Oncorhynchus > Oncorhynchus mykiss. Next base: position 1,286,067 of record NC_143046.1, on the reverse strand, counting down.
TAATAACCCTCCTCTGGTTAACAACCTACTGTTTATTACATATAATAACCCTATTCTGGTAGACTACCTACTGTTTTTTTTACCAATAATAACACTACTCTGGTAGACTACCTACTGTTTATTACTCATAATATCCCTACTCTGGTAGACTACCTACTGTTTATTACCGATAATAACCCTACTATGGTACCTTGTCTACTGTTTATAATTTATAATAACCCTACTCTGGTAGACTACCTACTGTTTATTACTCATAATAACCCTACTCTGGTAGACTACCTACTGTTTATTACCCATAATAACCCTACTATGGTACCTTGTCTACTGTTTATAATTTATAATAACCCTACTCTGGTAGACTCCCTACTGTTCATTACCCATAATAACCCTACTCTGGTAGACTACCTACTGTTTATTACTCATAATAACCCTACTCTGGTAGATCACCTACTGTTTATTACCCATAATAACCTTACTGTGGTAGAGTACCTACTGTTTATTACCCATAATAACCCTACTATGGTACCCTGTCTACTGTTTATTACCCATAATAACCCTACTCTGGTAGACTACCTACTGTTTATTACTCAAAATAATCCTACTCTGGTAGACTCCCTACTGTTTATTACTCATAATAACCCTACTATGTTAGGATACCTACTGTTTATTTCCTACTCTGGTACCCCATCTACTGTTTATTACTCATAATAACCCTACTCTGGTAGACTACCTTCTGTTTTTTACCCATAATATCCCTACTATGTTAGGATACCTACTGTTTATTTCCTACTCTGGTACCCCATCTACTGTTTATTGCTCATAATAACCCTACTCTGGTAGACTACCTACTGTTTTTTACCAATAATAACCCTACTCTGGTAGACTATCTGCTGTTTATTACCCATAATGACCCTACTCTGGTAGACTACCTACTGTTTATTACTCATAATAACCCTACTCTGGTAGACTACCTACTGTTTATTACCCATAATAACCCTACTCTGGTAGACTACCTACTGTTTATTACTCATAATAACCTTACTCTGGTAGACTACCTACTGTTTATTACTCATAATAACCCTACTCTGGTAGACTACCTACTGTTTATTACTCATAATAACCCTACTCTGGTAGACTACCTACTGTTTATTACTCATAATAACCCTACTCTGGTAGACTACCTACTGTTTATTATTCATAATAACCCTACTCTGGTAGACTACCTACTGTTTTTTACCAATAATAACCCTACTCTGGTAGATTACCTACTGTTTATTACTCATAATAACCCTACTATGGTACCCTACCTACTGTTTATAACTTATAATAACCCTACTCTGGTAGATTACCTACTGTTTATTACCCATAATAACCCTACTCTGGTAGACTACCTACTGTTTATTACTCATAATAACCCTACTCTGGTAGACTACCTACTGTTTATTACTCATAATAACCCTACTCTGGTACCCTATCTTCTGTTTATTACTCAGAATAACCCTACTCTGGTACCATACCTACTGTTTATTACCCATAATAACCCTACTCTGGTACCATATCTACTGTTTATTACTCATAATAACCCTACTATGGTACCCTATCTACTGTTTATTACTCATAATAACCCTACTCTGGTACCCTATCTTCTGTTTATTACTCAGAATAACCCTACTCTGGTACCATACCTACTGTTTATTACCCATAATAACCCTACTCTGGTAGACTACCTAATGTTTATTACTCATAATAACGTTGGACTAATAATCAAAACAAATCTCCCACTGTTCCTGGGCCGTCATTGAAAATAAGAATTTGTTCTTAACTGACATAGTTAAATAAATGTAAAAAAATAAAAAAAATAATAGTGTGTGTAACAGTATAACTCTAGACCGTCCCCTCACCCATACCCGGGCGCGAACCAGGGATCCTCTGCACACATCACAGCTGCTGAGTCTGCCGATAAGAAAGTGGTGATTGACAGAGCCGAAAGCCTTGGCCAGGTCGATGAACACGGCTGCACAGTATTGTCTTTTATCGATGGCGGTTATGATGTCGTTTAGGACCTTGAGCGTGGCTCGGAAACCAGATTGCATATGCTCTTTAACTAAATATTACCAACATAATTTCTATTTTCAAAGTGACTCTCCACCAATAATTCAATTTAGAGCATTGGAGGACTATATTAATGTCTAAGGGGCATTTTCCTTACATTTAGAGGTTTGGAGGACTCTATATTAATATCTAAGGGGCATTTCCATTAGGATCTGTGAGAATATCTAATATCTATATAATTGTAAATGAATTAATAATCATAATTGCTTTGTTTAAGAAGTAACAATATTTTGGACATTTCATTTAATATTTTATTTAACTAGGCAAGTCAGTTAAGAACAAATTCTAATTTTCAATGACGGCCTAGGAACAGTGGGTTAACTGCCTTTTCTAGGGGTAGAAAACAACAGATTTGTACCTAATCAGTTCGGGGATTTGAACTTGCAACCTTCCGGTTACTAGTCCAACACTCTAACCACTAGGCTACCCTGGGGTGAGACAGTCTCGCAAATGTGTAAATAAAGCCAGTTTGATATTTAGAATTATTTATTTCTGGAGACACCTAACTTGATTATTTAGCAGACATCATTTGCTTAGTCAACACATATCTTAAGAATATCATGGAATATTTGAACATTTTTGTTTCTCCACGCTTGTCTCAGAGCAGCACGAAACGGTGCAGAAATAGACGTAAGCAGTGGGAAGGCTTTGTATTCTGTGCCCACTTTCGGTATGTCTCTTCGGTTACACATCCTTGGAATAGCAGAACAGCATAACGGTCTGGGAGGTCCTTGCTGAGCCTGGTGAGCAGTTGGTCAAGTTTAGTCCTGGTCAGTTGGCTACTCTAGCCCTGGTCAGAGGGAGACTGTGATGTTATGACCTACCTGATTGGTCCAGAGGTAGACTGAGATGTTATGACCTGCCTGATTGGTCCAGAGAGAGAGACTGAGCTGTTATGACCTAACCGATTGGTCCAGAGGGAGACTGAGATGTTCCTAATAAAAGCCACAACATTGCAGTCATATTTTCATGCTTCATTGCTTCTAGAATGTATTTTAAAGACGGTCAAATTGGCGATGAGAGAGGATCTTGGGGCTGGTGTGGTCACATAATACGTATATACAATGTTTTGATAAGTAGGCCAGTTGTGATGAGAGGATGATCGGTACCTGTGAAATGATGTCCAGGAAACGTGTTTAAAGGAAATATGTTGAATGGTTGTCTACTGTCACGGACACTAAACATTCTTGATGCTCAGGATAGAGGGAGAAATATGATGCCAGTAAGGACTGATGAAGCATGACATCACTCACTCTATAAGGAAGTTCATCTGTCATGACACTTAAGGCTGGTCAAACAAGAGTCTTTAATTGGCTCAACTCTACCTGTTCTACTGTACCTGTGGAAAGACTGGTCAACAGACAAGATAACATGTTTGTTGGCCATGGGCTTTTCCCCCAATCAACTGAATTCACTCATAAATGTTTCCTTATTGTTCTATTCAGTCCTCACATTCCTTTACTGCCATAGTTTACTGGGATATATGTCCATCTGAGAGGTGAGAGAAATGTGAGAGAGAGGTGAGAGAGAGGTGAGAGAGAGAGGTGAGAGAGAGGTGAGAGAGAGGAGAGAGAGGCTATTGTTTCAATGGGATATGTCTCCATCTGAGAGGTGAGAGAGAGGAGAGAGAGGCTGTTGGTTAACTGGGATATGTCTCCATCTGAGAGGTGAGAGAAAGGAGAGAGAGGCTGTTGTTTAACTGGGATATATTTCTATCTCAGAGGAGAGAGAGACTATTGGTTAACTGGGATATGTCTCCATCTGAGAGGAGAGAGAGACTATTGGTTAACTGGGATATGTCTCCATCTGAAAAGTGAGAGAGGCTCGTGGGAATGGTATCATCACGTAAAACCTACATAAATCATTTTGAAGAGCGTTATTGTTGCTCAGGATGGAGGAAGAAGAGCGATATCAACAACTGTGTCAGTCATTCATTTTACAGGAAGTACAACTCTGTTACACAAGTCATTTGTGTTACCCTGATGAATCTTCTCCTCCTTTCCTGTGTACCTTCACAACACTCACCCAAAACATGTTGACGGGGAGGCTAATCTTGGTGGGAGGTAGACTGGAACCGGTGAAGAGTGACATCATTCAGGAAGTTGTTTTAACAAGGAAAGTCACGGAGAACACATTCTTTCTTACAGTAATAACATCATATCTGTTTTAAACCTCTTAGAACTACCCATCCCGGATCCAGGATAATTGTCATCAACTACACTAATTAGCATAGCGCAACGGTCAAATAATCTCACTAGAAAATATTCATATACATAAAATCCCAAGTGAAATATAGCGAAACACAGCTTAGCCTTTTGTTAATCACCCTGTCGTCTCAGATTTTGAAATGATGCTTTACAGCGAAAGCAAGACACGCATTTGTGTAAGTTTATCGATAGCCTAGCATAGCATTGTGTCCAGCTAGCAGCAGGAAGCTTGGTCACGAAATCAGAAAAGCAATCAAATTAACCATTTACCTTTGATGATCTTCAGATGTTTTCACTGACGAGACTCCCAGTTAGACAGCAAATGTTCCTTTTGTTCCATAAAGATTATTTTTATACCCAAAATACCTCTGTTTGTTTGTCACATTATGTTCAGAAATCCACCGGAAATTGCAGTCACGACAACACCGAAAAAAAAAATCAAAATTATATCCATAATATCGACAGAAACATGGCAAACGTTTTTTTATAATCAATCCTCAAGGTGCTTTTCAAATATCTATTCGATAATATATCAACCGGGACATTTGGCTTTTCAGTAGGACCGGGAGGAAAAATGGCTACCTCTCTGTTTTACGCAAGAATCACTCTGAGAGCCATCAGCTGGCCACTTACGCAATGTGCTCGTTTACGCTCATTCTTCAACATAAAGGCGTGAAACTATGTCTAAAGGCTGTAGACACCTAAGGGAATACGTAGAAACAGGAATATGGTTGATATCCCTTTCAATGGTCAATAGGGATGCATAGGAACACAAAGGTTTCAAAATATGAGTCACTTCCTGATTGGATTTTCCTCAGGCTTTCGCCTGCAATATCAGTTCTGTTATACTCACAGACAATATTCTTACAGTTTTGGAAACTTTAGAGTGTTTTCTATTCTAAGCTGTCTATTATATGAATATTCTAACATCTGGTCCTGAGAAATAGGCCGTTTACTTTGGGAAAGTTATTTTTCCAAAAATAAAAATAGTGCCCCCTAGCTTCAAGAGGTTTTATAGACTTGTCAAAAAATCAGAGGTATTTTTTGGGCGTGGGCCTCTGATCAACGTTGCTGTCATTGTCATGATTCATTGCTTCTGGAATTTCCCAAAAAATATTGACACAATTATTGTCGACGTGAGAGGCTCTTGGGGTCACATATATACAATGTTTTGATAAGTAGGCCAGTTGTGATGAGAGGAAGACCAGTACCTGTGAAGAGTGACATCATTCAGGAAGTTCATTTAACAAGGAAAGTCACGGAGAACACATTCTTTCTTACAGTAATAACATCATATCCGTGTAAAGACTTTATTTATTTTTAACTTGGCAATTCAGCTAAGAACAAATTCTTACATTCATTGATGGCCTAGGAACAGTGGGTCAACAACCTTTTTCAGGGGTAGAGGGACAGATTTTTACCTTGTCAGCTCCGTGATTCAATCTGGCAACCTTCCAGTTACTAGTTCAACTCTCTAACCACTAGGCTACCTGCCAACTTGTCACATAACGATAATTATTATTTGGCTGTGGGCCTCCAATCAACTTTGCAGTCATATTGTCATGCTTCATTGGTTCTAGATTGTAATTAAAGATTTACATAATTATTGGCGATGAGGGAGGATCTTGGGGCTGGTGTGGTCACATAAAACGTATATACAATGTTTTGATAAGTAGGCCAGTTGTGATGAGAGGATGACCGGTACCTGTGAAATGATGTCCAGGAAACGTGTTGAAAGGAAATATGTTGAATGGTTGTCTACTGTCACGGACACTAAACATTCTTGATGCTCAGGATAGAGGGAGAAATATGTTGCCAGTAAGGACTGATGAAGCATGACATCACTCACTCTATAAGGAAGTTCATCTGTCATGACACTTAAGGCTGGTCAAACAAGAGTCTTTAATTGGCTCAACTCTACCTGTTCTACTCTACCTGTGGAAAGACTGGTCAACAGACAAGATAACATGTTTGTTGGCCATGGGCTTTTCCCCCAATCAACTGAATTCACTCATAAATGTTTCCTTACTTCTGTTACGGTAATTTAATTATTCCAATATGTTTTCATTAATTGAATTCCCTTAATCTATTTTATGAGAATTTGCAAGATTCTTGTTTGCATAAAATAGACGGAGATGAGTCTCATCAACAATAGGTAACAGTTTCTATTCTCGGAGCACGCTGCCACGTTACCACGATCAACAGTTTATATACAATAACATAACGTCATTTCATTCCTTCTAGAATGAATCCCCTCCTCCCGACTTAGAATTAAGTGAGTTTAAAAGTTCATTCCAACTCACTAACACACTCACAGGTCACACAACATAACTGAATTAACTCTTGATTCCTCACCATTATCGATCACCACTTAGCTAACTTAGCTAATTAACAGAAAATCTAGGAATGCACTCACTGCCTTATCTAAAACACCCCAGAGCTCAGTTTCGTCGGTTCAACCATAGGTTAACGACCCTATCTGCTTACTTAACCCACTCCTCTCCAGACTAGTTTGGAATGGTGTTCGTTATATTTAATTACTCCTTGTCTGTGTCACACAATCCCTTCTTATGAACTCATTTTGTTAATCAGATATAATAAAACAGAGTAAGTTTACTAAGTTACAGTTCCAAATGAGAATATTGTTCAGTCATTTAATCATAATATTCCTAACAATTGCTCTATTCAGTCCTCACATTCCTTTACTGCCGTAGTTAACTGGGATATATGTCCATCTGAGAGGTGAGAGAGAGGAGAGAGAGGCTGTTGGTTAACTGGGATATGTATCCATCTGAGAGTTGAGAGAGAGGAGAGAGAGGCTATTGGTTAACTGGGATATGTATCCATCTGAGAGGTGAGAGAGAGGAGAGAGAGGCTATTGGTTAACTGGGATATATGTCCATCTGAGAGGTGAGAGAGAGGAGAGAGAGGCTATTGGTTAACTGGGATATGTCTCTATCTGAGAGGTGAGAGAGAGGAGAGAGAGGCTATTGGTTAACTGGGATATATGTCCATCTGAGAGGTGAGAGAGAGGAGAGAGAGGCTGTTGGTTAACTGGGATATGTATCCATCTGAGAGGTGAGAGAGAGGAGAGAGAGGCTATTGGTTAACTGGGATATGTCTCTATCTGAGAGGTGAGAGAGACTGTTGTTTAACTGGGATATGTCTCTATCTGAGAGGTGAGAGAGAGGAGAGAGAGGCTGTTGGTTAACTGGGATATATGTCCATCTGAGAGGTGAGAGAGAGGAGAGAGAGAGGAGAGAGAGGCTATTGGTTAACTGGGATATGTCTCCATCCGAGAGGTGAGAGAGAGGAGAGAGAGGCTATTGGTTAACTGGGATATGTCTCTATCTGAGAGGTGAGAGAGACTGTTGTTTAACTGGGATATGTCTCTATCTGAGAGGTGAGAGAGAGGAGAGAGAGGCTGTTGGTTAACTGGGATATATGTCCATCTGAGAGGTGAGAGAGAGGAGAGAGAGGCTGTTGGTTAACTGGGATATATGTCCATCTGAGAGGTGAGAGAGAGGTGAGAAAGAGGTGAGAGAGAGGAGAGAGAGGCTATTGGTTAACTGGGATATGTATCCATCTGAGAGGTGAGAGAGAGGTGAGAGAGGCTGTTGGTTCACTGGGATATGTATCCATCTGAGAGGTGAGAGAGAGGAGAGAGAGGCTATTGGTTAACTGGGATATGTCTCCATCTGAGAGGTGAGAGAGAGGAGAGAGAGGCTGTTGGTTAACTGGGATATATGTCCATCTGAGAGGTGAGAGAGAGGTGAGAAAGAGGTGAGAGAGAGGAGAGAGAGGCTATTGGTTAACTGGGATATGTATCCATCTGAGAGGTGAGAGAGAGGTGAGAGAGGCTGTTGGTTAACTGGGATATATGTCCATCTGAGAGGTGAGAGAGAGGAGAGAGACAGGTGAGAGAGGCTATTGGTTAACTGGGATATATGTCCATCTGAGAGGTTAGAGAGAGGAGAGACAGGCTGTTGGTTAACTGGGATATATGTCCATCTGAGAGGTGAGAGAGAGGAGAGAGAGGCTGTTGGTTAACTGGGATATATGTCCATCTGAGAGGTGAGAGAGAGGAGAGAGACAGGTGAGAGAGGCTATTGGTTAACTGGGATATATGTCCATCTGAGAGGTGAGAGAGAGGAGAGAGAGAGGTGAGAGAGGCTATTTGTTAACTGGGATATGTCTCCATCTGAGAGGTGAGAGAGAGGAGAGAGAGGCTATTGGTTAACTGGGATACATGTCTCCATCTGAGAGGTGAGAGAGAGGAGAGAGAGAGGTGAGAGAGAGGAGAGAGAGAGGTGAGAGAGAGGTGAGAAAGGCTGTTGGTTAACTGGGATATATGTTTCCATCTGAGAGGTGAGAGAGAGGAGAGAGGCTATTGGTTAACAGCGATATGTCTCCATCTGAGGGGTGAGAGAGAGGTGAGAGAGGCTATTGGTTAACTGGGATATATTTCTCCATCTGAGAGGTGAGAGAGAGGAGAGAGGCTATTGGTTAACTGGGAAATGTCCCTATCTGAGGGGTGAGAGAGAGGAGAGAAAGGCTATTGGTTAACTGCGATATGTCTCTATCTGAGGGGTGAGAGAGAGGTGAGAGAGGCTATTGGTTAACTGGGATATGTCTCCATCTGAGAGGAGATAGAGGCTATTGGTTAACTGGGATATGTCTCCATCTGAAAAGTGAGAGAGGCTCGTGGGAATGGTATCATCACGTAAAAACTACATAAATCATTTTGAAGAGCTGTATTGTTGCTCAGGATGGAGGAAGAAGAGCGATATCAACAACTGTGTCAGTCATTCATTTTACAGGAAGTACAACTCTGTTACACAAGTCCTTTGTGTTACCTTGATGAATCTTCTCCTCCTTTCCTGTGTACCTTCACAACACTCACCCAAAACATGTTGACTGGGAGGCTAATCTTGGTGGGAGGTAGACTGGAACCGGTGAAGAGTGACATCATACAGGAAGTTGATTTAACAAGGAAAGTCACGGAGAACACATTCATTCTTACAGTAATAACATCATATCCGTGTAAAGACTTGTCAAATAATCTGAGGTATTTTTTGGGCGTGCGCTTCTGATCAACGTTGCTGTCATTGTCATGATTCATTGCTTCTGGAATCTCAAAAAAAATGTTGAAATAATTATTGTCGACGTGAGAGGCTCTTGGGTCTGGTGTGGTCACATATATACAATGTTTTGATAAGTAGGCCAGTTGTGATGAGAGGAAGACCAGTACCTGTGAAGAGTGACATCATTCAGGAAGTTTATTTAACAAGGAAAGTTACGGAGAACACATTCTTTCTTACAGTAATAACATCATATCCGTGTAAAGACTCTTAACTTGGCAATTCAGTTAAGAACAAATTCTTATTTTCATTGATGGCCTAGGAACAGTGGGTCAACAACCTTTTTCAGGGGTAGAGGGACAGATGTTTACCTTGTCAGCTCCAGGATTCAATCTGGCAACATTTCAATTATTAGTCCAAATCTCTAACCACTAGGCAACCTGCCAACTTGTCACATAACTAGAGTTATTTAATGGCTGTGGGCCTCCAATCAACTTTGCTGTCATATTGTCATGCTTCATTGCTTCTAGATTTGAATTAAAGATTGACATAATTATTGGCGATGAGGGAGGATCTTGGGGCTGGTGTGGTCACATAAAACGTATATACAATGTTTTGATAAGTAGGCCAGTTGTGATGAGAGGATGACCGGTACCTGTGAATTGATGTCCAGGAAACGTGTTTAAAGGAAATATGTTGAATGGTTGTCTACTGTCACGGACACTAAACATTCTTGATGCTCAGGATAGAGGGAGAAATATGATGCCAGTAAGGACTGATGAAGCATGACATCACTCACTCTATAAGGAAGTTCATCTGTCATGACACTTAAGGCTGGTCAAACAAGAGTCTTTAATTGGCTCAACTCTACCTGTTCTATTCTACCTGTGGAAAGACTGGTCAACAGACAAGATAACATGTTTGTTGGCCATGGGCTTTTCCCCCAATCAACTGAGAGGCTATTGGTTTACTGGGATATGTCTCTATCTGAGACGTGAGAGAGGTTATTGGTTACTGGGATATGTCTCCATCTGAGAGGTGAGAGAGAGGAGAGAGATGCTATTGGTTAACTGGGATATGTCTCCATCTGAGAGGTGAGAGAGGAGAGAGAGCCTATTGGTTTACTGGGATATGTCTCTATCTGAGAGGTGAGAGAGGCTATTGGTTACTGGGATATGTCTCCATCTGAGAGGTGAGAGAGGCTGTTGGTTAACTGGGATATATCTCTATCTGAGAGGTGAGAGAGAGGAGAGAGAGGCTATTGGTTAACTGGGATATGTCTCTATCTGAGACGTGAGAGAGGATATTGGTTACTGGGATATGTCTCCATCTGAGAGGTGAGAGAGAGGAGAGATAACCTATTGGTTTACTGGGATATGTCTCTATCTGAGAGGTGAGAGAGAGGTGAGAGAGAGGAGAGATAACCTATTGGTTAACTGGGATATTGCTCCATCTGAGAGAGGAGAGAGGCTCGTGGGAATGGTATCATCACGTAAAACCTACATAAATGATTTTGAAGAGAGTTATTGTTGCTCAGGATGGAGGAAGAAGAGCGATATCAACAACTGTGTCAGTCATTCATTTTACAGGAAGTACAACTCTGTTACACAAGTCCTTTGTGTTACCCTGATGAATCCTCTCCTCCTTTCCTGTGTACCTTCACAACACTCACCCAAAACATGTTGACGTGGAGGCTAATCTTGGTGGGAGGTAGACTGGAACCTGTGAAGTGTGACATCATTCAGGAAGTTGATTTAACAAGGAAAGTCACGGAGAACACATTCTTTCTTACAGTAATAACATCATATCCGTGTAAAGACTTGATTTATTTTTAACTTGGCAATTCAGCTCAGAACAAATTCTTACTTTCATTGATGGCCTAGGAACAGTGGGTCAACAAACTTTTTCGGGGTAGAGGGAGACATTTTTACCTTGTCAGCTCCAGGATTCAATCTGGCAACATTTCAATTATTAGTCCAAATCTCTAACCACTAGGCAACCTGCCAACTTGTCACATAACTAGAGTTATTTAATGTCTGTGGGCCTCCAATCAACTTTGCTGTCATATTGTCATCAAATCAAATCAAATCAAATCAAATTTATTTATATAGCCCTTCGTACATCAGCTGATATCTCAAATTGCTGTACATAAACCCAGCCTAAAACCCCAAACAGCAAGCAATGCAGGTGTAGAAGCAAGGTGGCTAGGAAAAACTCCCTAGAAAGGCCAAAACCTAGGAAGAAACCTAGAGAGGAACCAGGCTATGTGGGGTGGCCAGTCCTCTTCTGGCTGTGCCGGGTGGAGATTATAACAGAACATGGCCAAGATGTTAAAATGTTCATAAATGACCAGCATGGTCGAATAATAATAAGGCTGAACAGTTTAAACTGGAACAATAGCAGGGTCAGGTGGACTGGGGACAGCAAGGAGTCATCATGTCAGGTATTCCTGGGGCATGGTCCTAGGGCTCAGGTCCTCCGAGAGAGAGAAAGAAAGAGAGAAGGAGAGAATTAGAGAACGCACACTTAGATTCACACAGGACACCGAATAGGACAGGAGAGGTACTCCAGATATAACAAACTGACCCTAGCCCCCCGACACATAAACTACTGCAGCATAAATACTGGAGGCTGAGACAGGAGGGGTCAGGAGACACTGTGGCCCCATCCGAGGACACCCCCGGACAGGGCCAAACAGGAAGGATATAACCCCACCCACTTTGCCAAAGCACAGCCCCCACACCACTAGAGGGATATCTTCAACCACCAACATACCGTCATGCTTCATTGTGTCACGTTCTGACCATCGTTCGTGTGTATTTTCCTTGTTTTAGTGTTGGTCAGGACGTGAGCTGGGTGGGCATTCTATGTTGTGTGTCTGGTTTGTCTATTTCTATGTTTGGCCTGATATGGTTCTCAATCAGAGGCAGGTGTTAGTCATTGTCTCTAATTGGGAACCATATTTAGGTAGCCTGTTTTGTGTGGGGTTTTGTGGGTGATTGTTCCTGTCTTTGTGGCACCAGATAGGACTGTTTTGGTTTTTTCACGGTTCTTGTTTTGTAGATTGTTGTATTTTCATCTTTATTAAAGATGTACAAAACTAACCACGCTGCATTTTGGTCCGCCTCTCTTTCACCAGAAGAAAACCGTTACAGAATCACCCACCAACCAAGGACCAAGCGGCGTGGTAAACAGAGGCAGCAGCAACAGCAGCAGCAGGAGAAGCGACAGGTGCAGCAGGAGCAACAGCAGCAGCAGCAGGAGAAGCAGCAGTGGGAGAGGCTGCACTATTTGGAGAAATGGACTTGGGAGGAGATCCTTGACGGGAAAGGACCCTGGGCAGAGCCAGGGGAATATTGCCACCCCAAAGCCAAGCTGGAGGCAGCGAAAGCAGAAAGGCGGCATTATGAGGAGCTAGCACGGCAGAGCGGCTGGAAGCCAGAGAGGCAGCCCAAAAAATGTATTGGGGGAGGCACAGGGAGAGTGTGGCAGAGTCAGGAGCCAGACCTGAGCCAACTCCCCCTGTTTACCGTAAGGAGCCATGGATGTTATCGGCGAAGCTGAGGGCTGAGTCTGAGAGGGTAGAGGAGTTATTGGACAGAATAGAGGAGAGTGAACGGATGGTAGATGAGACACTCGAGGAGGTGTTAATGGAATTGGGGGAGTGTGAAGAAAGAGAGCAGTTGATTTGGCGTAGTATGCAAGGCATTCGCCCTGAGGTGCGTGTCCCCAGCCCGGTACCACCAGTGCCGGCACCCCGCACCAGGCTGTCTCTCCGTCCCATCAACGCAGGTGCTCCCGCCTGTCCGGCGCTACCAGAGTTTCCGCCCTTCAGTCCAGAGGCGCCAGAGCCCCTCAGTCCAGAGGCGCCAGAGCCCCTCAGTCCAGCGCTGCCAGAGCCTTCCTCTCCAGCATTGCAGGAGCTTCCCGTCTGCCCAGCGTCATCAGAGTCACCCGTCTGCCCAGCGCCGCCAGTCTGCCAGGATCCGCTAGAGCCGCCAGTCAGCCAGGATCCGCCAGTCAGCCAGGATCTGCCAGGATCCGCCAGTCAGCCAGGATCCGCCAGTCAGCCAGGATCTGCCAGAGCTGCCAGGATCTGCCAGAACCACCAGTCAGCCAGGATCTGCCAGAACCACCAGCCAGCGAGGATCTGCCAGATCCATCAACCTGCCTGAGCTTCCACTCAGTCCCGAGCTTCCCCTAAGTCCGGAGCTGCCCCTCAGTCCAGTGGGGCCCGTTGTTAGGGTTCCTAGGACAAGGTTAGCGGCGAGGGTCGCCACTCAAGGGACGCTAAGGAGGTGGACTAAGACAATTATGGAGTGGGGTCCACGTCTAGCGCCAGATGCCACCGCGGACAGATGCCCACCCAGACCCTCCCCTATAGGTTTAGGTTGTGCGTTCGGAGTCCGCACCTTGGGGGGGGGGGGGGTACTGTCACGTTCTGACCATCGTTCGTGTGTATTTTCCTTGTTTTAGTGTTGGTCAGGACGTGAGCTGGGTGGGTATTCTATGTTGTGTCTGGTTTGTCTATTTCTATGTTTGGCCTGATATGGTTCTCAATCAGAAGCAGGTGTTAGTCATTGTCTCTGATTGGGAACCATATTTAGGTAGCCTGTTTTGTGTGGGGTTTTGTGGGTGATTGTTCCTGTCTTTGTGGCACCAGATAGGACTGTTCTGGTTTTTTCACGGTTCTTGTTTTGTAGATTGTTGTATTTTCATCGTTATTAAAGATGTACAAAACTAACCACGCTGCATCTTGGTCCGCCTTTCTTTCAACAGAAGAAAACCTTTACACATTGCTTCTAGATTTGAATTAAAGATTGACATAATCATTGGCGATGAGAGAGGATCTTGGGGCTGGTGTGGTCACATAAAACGTATATACAATGTTTTGATAAGTAGGCCAGTTGTGATGAGAGGATGACCGGTACCTGTGAAATGATGTCCAGGAAACGTGTTTAAAGGAAATATGTTGAATGGTTGTCTACTGTCACGGACACTAAACATTCTTGATGCTCAGGATAGAGGGAGAAATATGTTGCCAGTAAGGACTGATGAAGCATGACATCACTCACTCTATAAGGAAGTTCATCTGTCATGACACTTAAGGCTGGTCAAACAAGAGTCTTTAATTGGCTCAACTCTACCTGTTCTATTCTACCTGTGGAAAGACTGGTCAACAGACAAGATAACATGTTTGTTGGCCATGGGCTTTTCCCCCAATCAACTGAATTCACTCATAAATGTTTTATTTTTGCTGTTACTGTAATTTAATTATTCCAATATGTTTTCATTCATTGAATTCCCTTAATCTATTTTATGAGGATTTGTAAGATTCTTGTTTGCATAAAATAGACGGAGACCAGTCTTATCAACAATAGGTAACAGTTTCTATTCTGGGAGCACCCTGCCACGTTACCACGAGCAACAGTTTATATACAATAACATAACGTCATTTCATTCCTTCTAGAATGAATCCCCTCCTCCCGACTTAGAATTAAGTGAGTTTAAAAGGTCATTCCAACTCACTAACACACTCACAGGTCACACAACATAACTTAATTAACTCTTGATTCCTCACCATTATCGATCACCACTTAGCTAACTTAGCTAATTAACAGAAAATCTAGGAATGCACTCACTGCCTTATCTAAAACACCCCAGAGCTCAGTTTCGTTGGTTCAATCATAGGTTAAAGACCCTATCTGCTTACTTAACCCACTCCTCTCCAGACTAGTTTGGAATGGTGTTCGTTATATTTAATTACTCCTTGTTTGTGTCACACAATCCCTTCTTATGAACTCATTTTGTTAATCAGATATAATAAAACAGAGTAAGTTTACTAAGTTACAGTTCCAAATGAGAATATTGTTCAGTCATTTAATCATAATATTCCTAACAATTGCTCTATTCAGTCCTCACATTCCTTTACTGCTGTAGTTAACTGGGATATATGTCCATCTGAGAGGTGAGAGAGAGGAGAGAGAGAGGAGAGAGAGGCTATTGGTTAACTGGGATATGTCTCCATCCGAGAGGTGAGAGAGAGGAGAGAGAGGCTATTGGTTAACTGGGATATGTCTCTATCTGAGAGGTGAGAGAGACTGTTGTTTAACTGGGATATGTCTCTATCTGAGAGGTGAGAGAGAGGAGAGAGTTGCTATTGGTTAACTGGGATTTGTCTCTATCTGAGAGGCGAGAGATAGGTGAGAGAGGCTATTGGTTACCTGGGATATGTCTACTTCTGAGATTTTAGAGAGAGGAGAGAGGCTATTGGTTAATTGGGATATACCTCCATCTGAGAGGTGAGCGAGAGGAGAGAGATGCTATTGGTTAACTGGGATATATGTCTCCATCTGAGAGGTGAGAGAGAGGAGAGAGAGGCTATTGTTCAACTTAGGCTGGGGGCAGCCTGCCAGGAGGTCCAGGATCCAGTCGCAGAGGGAGTTATTTAGTCCCCGGGTCCTTAGCTTAGTGATCATTTGTTGGCACTATGTTGTTGAATGTTGAGCTGTAGTTAATGAACAGCATTCTCACATAGGTGTTTATTTTGTCCAGTTGGGACAGGCCAGTGTGGAGTGTGATTGAGATTGAGATCATCTGTGGATCTGTTGGGGTGGAATGCAAATTAGAGTGGGTCTAAGGTTTCTAGAATGATGTTGTTGATGTGAGCACTTCAAAGCACTTCATGGCTACCGACGTGAGTGCTACGGAGCGGTTGTCATTTAGGCAGGTTACCTTAGTGTTCTTGTGCACAGGGACTGTGGTGGTCTACTTGAAACATGTTGGTATTACAGACTTGGTCAGGGACAGGTTGAAAATGTCAGTGAAGACACTTGCCAGTTGGTCCGTGCATGCTTTGAGTACACATCCTGGTAATCCGTCTGGCTCCGCGGGCTTGTGAATGTTGACCTGTTTAAAGGTCTTGCTCACATTGGCTACGGAGAACTTAATAACACTGTTGTACCAGAACAGCTGGTGCTCTCATATCTGCTTCAGTGTTGCTTGCCTCAAAGCGTGCATTAAAGACATTTAGCTCGTCTGGTTGGCTCACGTCACTGGGCAGCTCGCGGCTGTGTTTCCCTTTGTAGTCAGTAATAGTTTGCAAGCCCTGCCACATCCGATGAGCATCAGAGCCGGTGTAGTAGGATTCAATCTTAGCCCTGTATTGACGCCTTGCCTGTTTGATGGTTAATCTGAGGACATAGCGGGATGTCTTATATGCCTCGGGATTAGTGTCCCTCTCCTTGAAAGCGGCAGTTCTAGCCTTTAGCTCGGTGCGGATGTTGCTGAAATCCATGTCTTCTGGTTGGGATATGTACGTACGGTCACTGTGGGGATGACGTCATCGATGCACTTGTTGATGATGCCGGTGACTGAGGTGGTATACTCCTCAAAGCCATTGGATGGCGTAGCTTCTGCATCATCTGACCACTTCCGTATTGAGCGAGTCTCCGGTACTCCCTGCTTACATTGCTGCTTGTAAGCAGGAATGAGGAGGACAGAATTATGGTTTTGTACGCATCTCTGTGTGTGGAGTAAAGGTGCTCTAGAGTTTTTTCCCTCTGCTTGCACATGTGACATGCTGGTAGAAATGAGGTATTCTTGATGAGCATTTCCTTGTTTGCTTATGGCTTCGAGTGAGTTGAGTGGGTCTCAGTGTCAGCATCGGTTTGTGGTGGTAAAAAGACGGTTATGAAAAATCTAGATGAAAACTCACCTGGTAGATAGTGTGGTCTACAACTTATCATGAGGTACTCTACCTCAGGCGAACAATACCTTGAGACTTCCTTAATATTAGACATCGCGCATCAGCTGTTATTGACAAATAGACACACCCCCACCCCTCGTCTTACCAGACGTAGCTGTTCTGTCCTGCCGGTGCATGGAAAACCACTGTCGTTGGTGAAACACAAGATTACAGAATTCAATGTCCCATTGGCAGGATAGTCCTGAAAGGAGATCATCAAGTTGATTCTCCAGTGATGCACGTTGGCATTTACCGGCACCACTCTCTGTCACTTTCTGTCACTCTCCGTCACTCTCCGTCACTCTCCGCCACGCTCAGTCACGCTCAGTCACTTTCCGTCACTCTCCGTCACTCTCCGCAACTCTCCGCAACTCTCCGTCACTCTCCGTCACTCTCCGTCACTCTCCGTCTCTCTCCGTCACTCTCCGTCACGCTCAGTCACTCTCCGTCGCTCTCCGTCACTCCCCGTCACGCTCAGTCACTCTCCGTCACTCTCCGTCACTCTCCGTCACTCTCTGTCACTTTCTGTCACTCTCCGTCACTTTCTGTTACTCTCTGTCACTCTTCATCATTCTTGATGCTCCAGGCAGAGGAGGAAGTAGAGCTTGTCCTTCTAGGAAGATTCATAGTGTCATTGTGAAATGGTTGACAATGTCACCACAGAGGCTCATTGTGTACGTGAGTGAGGTGTGTTTGAAAATCTTCTGAGTCAAACAATTAGATGATAAAGAGGAATGAGGAAGAGAATTGATGACACTAATGTCAATATTCAGACAACACAACAATGTCCTCTACGTTGTTCTCAGGCTCCTCCTGATGAGGTTCACCTGAAGGAAGCAAAAATAGACTAAAAGTCACCAGTCAATATTAGATGCCTCAGTCTTGACTCACATCAGGAGGCTTCACAGCAGAATGTCCTGAATCACGCCACATTGAGTTCTGTATTGAAGTTATGAGAGGTAAGCTAACTTCCTTGAGCCCTCTTCAAGAGAAACACACACACATACACCATGCATAGCTGCCCTCGCGGAATGGCACGTAGGACAACCTGTTTGACCCCTCTCAAAGACAGACTAAAACACTACAAAGGAGTCTTCTATCAGCCCTGGTTGGACATTTCCCAGATCAACCTCTAACCCTCTCCTGGGTACCTTCACAACCGTTTCCTTACTGCGTTTACCTTATCTTGTTGATATCTTTCTCATTAACCTAAAACATGTTGATACGTAGGCTAATTTGGATGTGAGGAATTCTGGTACCTGTAAAGAGTGATGACAGTACAGTACAGTATGTTTCACTGTCAGGAAGTGATCTACAGACGAGACAATGGAGCTGTTGTTCACCCAACAGCTGCTCTCTCTCACCAGAAACATTGTTTAGTTCGGGTTTAATTAACAGGTTCTTTCTTCTGGGGTTATTTTATTCTGGCGTGTCACCTCGATGCTTTATGACAGCTCTCTGTCTTTCTTCAAGGTGGATCTCATCTGGAGATGTCTGTCTTGACTCACACCACATAGTTTCACACCCGAATTTCCTGAATCACGCCACATTGAGTTCTGTATTACTATTTGGTAGCAGCTACTCTTCCTGGGGTCCAGCATAATTAAGGCAGTTATACCAATTTGAAAAACATTACAATACAAATCAACAGATTTCACAGCACACTGAGTGTGTGCCCTCAGGCCCTCAGCCCCCTACTCCATGACCACATATCTACAACACAAAATCCCATTTCCACATTATTCACATTATTGATTACAAGATGTAGTTGAGGTTTAGGGTTTAGTGAATGATTTGTCCCATATACAATGCTTTTAGTTTTGGAAATATTAGGACTAACATTCCTTGCCAGCCACTCTGAAACTAACTACAACACTTTATTAAGTGTTGAGTCACCCACCTACATAGAAACTCTTTACTCAAAGCCAGTGGCTTTCACCCCTCACCCCCCTACATAGAAACTCTTTACTCAAAGCCAGTGGCTTTCACCCCTCACCCCCCTACATATAAACTCTCTCTCAGAGAGAGAGAGAGCATGAGGATGTTGACAGGGCAGAGAGAGAGCATGAGGATGCTAACAGGGCAGGGAGAGAGAGAGCATGAGGATGCTGACAGGGCAGGGAGAGAGAGCATGAGGATGCTGACAGGGCAGGGAGAGAGAGAGCATGAGGATGCTGACAGGGCAGAGAGAGAGAGAGCATGAGGATGCTGACAGGGCAGAGAGAGAGAGAGCATGACGATGCTGACAGGGCAGGGAGAGAGAGAGCATGAGGATGCTGACAGGGCAGGGAGAGAGAGAGCATGAGGATGCTAACAGGGCAGAGAGAGAGAGAGCATGAGGATGCTGACAGGGCAGAGAGAGAGAGAGCATGACGATGCTGACAGGGCAGGGAGAGAGACAGCATGAGGATGCTGACAGGGCAGGGATAGAGACAGCATGAGGATGCTGACAGGGCAGGGAGAACAGGTGACATGGAGGCGAGTTAGAAAGGGTGCAAATATTGATGACCAAATAATGACGTTATAATATAATGAAAAGGTGCAAATATTAACGGTTAAGACAGAATAATGACATCACAACAGTCTTATTGTTTGGGGTTCGAGTCAAGATGCTAAATACGGCTGCTATAATCCTGACTAGAACAAAAACATTCATCATATTACTCCAGTGCTCTCTACACTGGCTTCCTGTTAAGGCTAGGGCTGATTTCAAGGTTTTACTGCTAACCTACAAAGCTTGCTCCTACCTATCTTTCCGATTTGGTCCTGCCGTACATACCTACATGTACGCTACAGTCACAAGATGCAGGCCTCCTTACCGTCCCTAGAATTTCTAAGCAAACAGCTGGAGGCAGGGCTTTCTCCTACAGAGCACCATTTTTGTGGAATGGTCTGCTTATCCATGTGAGACTTATCCAAGGTCTCAACCTTTAAGTCTTTATTGAAGACTCATCTCTTCCGTGGGTCATATGATTAAGTGTAGTCTGGCCCATGAGTGTGAAGGTGAATGGAAAGGCACTGGAGCAACGAACCACCCTTGCTGTCTCTGCCTGGCTGGTTCCCCTCTCTCCACTGGGATTCTCTGCCTCTAACCCTATTATAGGGGCTGAATCACTGGCTTACTGGAGATCTTTGTGGGCTATACTCGGCCTTGTCTCAGGATGGTAAGTTGGTGGTTGAAGATATCCCTCTAGTGGTGTGGGGGCTGTGCTTTGGCAAAGTGGGTGGGGTTATATTCTGCCTGTTTGGCCCTGTCCGGGGGTATCGTCGGATGGGGCCACAGTGTCTCCTGACCGCTCCTGTCTCAGCCTCCAGTATTTATGCGTCGGGGGGCTAGGGTCAGTCTGTTATATCTGGAGTATTTCTCCTGTCTTATCCAGTGTGAATTTAAGTATGCTCTCTCTAATTCTCTCTTTCTCTCTTTCTTTCTCTCTCTTTGAGGACATAAGCGCTAGTACCATGCCTTAGGACTACCTGGCATGATGACTCCTTGCTGTCCCCAGTCCACCTGGCCGTGCTGCTGCTCCAGTTTCAACTGTTCTGAGGGAGAGAGAGACAATTAGAGGAGAGAAGGCTGGCGAGGAGAAGATAGGACGAGAGGAGAAGAGGAGAGAGGGCTGGAGAGGAGAATATAGGACGAGAGGAGAGGAGGAGAGAGGGCTGGAGAGGAGAAGATAGGACGAGAGGAGAGGAGGAGAGAGGGCTGGAGGGGAGAATATAGGACGAGAGGAAAAGAGGAGAGAGGGCTGGAGAAGAGAAGATAGGATCTGAGGAGAGAAGGAGAGGGCTGGAGAAGAGAAGATAGGATGAGAGGAGAGAAGGAGAGGAGAGGAGGGGAGAGGAGAGAAGAGGAGAGAGAGGAGAGAGGAGAGAAGTTGAGAGGGCTGGAGAAGATAGGACGAGAGGAGAGACGAGAGGAGAGAAGGAGGGAGGGCTGGAGATAGGACGAGAGGAGAGGAGGGGAGAGGAGAGAAGGAGAGATGGCTGGAGAAGATAGGACGAGAGGAGAGGAGGAGAGAGGGCTGGAGAAGATAGGACGAGAGGAGAAGAGGAGAGAGGGCTGGAGAGGATAAGATAGGACGAGAGGAGATAAGGAGAGAGGGCTGGATAAGATAGGACGAGAGGGGATAAGGAGTGAGGGCTGGAGAAGATAGGACGAGAGGAGAAGAGGAGAGAGGGCTGGAGAGGAGAAGATAGGATGAGAGGAGAGAAGGAGAGAGGGCTGAAGAGGAGAAGATAGGACGAGAGGGGAAGAGGAGAGAGATGGCTGGAGAGGAGAAGATAGGACGAGAGGAGAGAAGGAGAGAGGGCTGGAGAGGAGAAGATAGGACGAGAGGGGAAGAGGAGAGAGATGAATGGAGAGGAGAATGTTGGACGAGAGGAGAAGAGGACAGAGGGCTGGAGAAGATAGGACGAGAGGAGAGATGGAGAGAGGGCTGGAGAGGAGAAGATAGGACGAGAGGGGAAGAGGAGAGAGCTGGCTGGAGAGGAGAAGACAGGACGAAAGGAGAGAAGGAGAGGAGAGGATGGGAGAGGAGAAGATAGGAGGAGAGGAGAGCAGTAGAGAGGAGAAGAGATGACTGGAGAGCAGGGGAGAGGAGAGGAGAAGAGGAGAGCAGGGGAGAGGAGAGAAGGAGAGAGGGCTGGAGAGGAGTGCAGAGCAGAGCAAACACCCCTGCTGCCCACCCAAGTTTAATTGTGATGATGTAAATAAAAACAAACATTTGCTAAACCTTGGCCACAATATCTGGACATGTCTTTATATAACAATGCATATATTTCTGTTCATATGAATATGATTATGGTTGTAATTTATTCATCGCTCATCTCTGCCATTACATACAATGAAACAAGACAAGATACAAAAAATAAAAAACAGCAATGTAATACAACAACAATGTAATACAACAAACTATTAAACATTATTGTAAAAAAAATACAAAAATAAATAGAAAGTTAATTCCATGTGTCAGTGATTTTTTTTATTTTTACAATGGCATGTTCAGTAATATCTTAAAGGTTTAGTCATGTTCTGTAACATCTTAGTCATGTTCTGTAACATCTTAAAGGTTTAGTCATGTTCTGTAACATCTTAAAGGTTTAGTCATGTTCTGTAACATCTTAGTCATGTTCTGTAACATCTTAAAGGTTTAGTCATGTTCTGTAACATCTTAGTCATGTTCTGTAACATCTTAAAGGTTTAGTCATGTTCTGTAACATCTTAGTCATGTTCTGTAACATCTTAAAGGTTTAGTCATGTTCTGTCACATCTTAAAGGTTTAGTCATGTTCTGTAACATCTTAGTCATGTTCTGTAACATCTTAGTCATGTTCTGTAACATCGTAAAGGTTTAGTCATGTTCAGTAACATCTTAGTCATGTTCTGTAACCTCTTAAATGTTTAGTCATGTTCAGTAACATCTTAAAGGTTTAGTCATGTTCTGTAACATCTTAGTCATGTTCTGTAACATCTTAAAGGTTTAGTCATGTTCTGTAACATCTTAGTCATGTTCTGTAACATCTTAAAGGTTTAGTCATGTTCAGTAACATCTTAGTCATGTTCTGTAACATCTTAGTCATGTTCTGTAACATCTTAGTCATGTTCTGTAACATCTTAAAGGTTTAGTCATGTTCAGTAACATCTTAAAGGTTTAGTCATGTTCTGTAACATCTTAGTCATGTTCTGTAACATCTTAAAGGTTTAGTCATGTTCAGTAACATCTTAGTCATGTTCAGTAACATCTTAAAGGTTTAGTCATGTTCTGTAACATCTTAGTCATGTTCTTTAACATCTTAAAGGTTTAGTCATGTTCTGTGACATCTTAAAGGTTTAGTCATGTTCTGTAACATCTTAGTCATGTTCAGTAACATCTTAGTCATGTTCTGTAACATCTTAAAGGTTTAGTCATGTTCTGTAACATCTTAGCCATGTTCTGTAACATCTTAGTCATGTTCTGTGACATCTTAAAGGTTTAGTCTTATTCTGTAAAATCTTAAAGGTTCAACATGGTTTTAACCAGAGAAGTAGTTTTTTCGGTTCAGTTGCTCTTCAATGCTTTAAAGACTCATATAAGGTTTTGTTGGCAGCTAGCTCCTTAATAATTTGCCATATAGAGTTGATTTATTTATAGTACCAGTCCAGAGGTGTGTATGTACAGTAAAAAGAGTGTAATAGTTTCTGAGAAACAATCTATTGTCAGTGTTTCCTCATTCTTTGGTCAATACGGTTTATTGTACAGTTTACCGTCAATACTTAATTTCCTTGATTTACCTGGCATCCAGCTATCTTCCTGAGCCTTTGTTTCTTTGACCTGCATGGATAACAATTAGATGAAGTAGGATTAAACAGAGATTGTGTCATAACAACACCTAAGAACTGTTTCCATTCTCTTGTTCCATCATGTTTCCTCGAGGGAAAGAAAAGACGATAGACTAAATATACATTGATGGCTAGACTGTAATAATAATCATCTCACAGAGAAAACAATTCAGCTTTTCATTAATGGCATGAGAGCCTATTGTATGAGCAATGAGTAGGCCTATGCTGTTGAACAGTATCTATATCCTGAAGGACCGAACATCTCTGAACTGTTCATCTTAGTGGTGATTTGTGTGAACAGCAACTGACAGAAAACAACAGATGTATAACTCACTGTAATACAATCTACCATAGGTTTCAATCATAGACTATATGACGGGGTTGCAATATATCAGATATATAAAGGCCACCTGATACTCATTTATGAATGAAGCCCGGAGATTGAGTCACGCCTCATAAACAGCAGACCTCCCCCATCTAATGTACGTGATTGTCAACCTGAAAGTTGGAGTGGTGAGTTCAAGGAAATGGAACGCTATGAGAGAGAGAGAAAAGACATCGGCCCCGGCACACCTCTCAGCCTGTCTACTGACGTGACAGGGCTGTTGATTTGGCCTCTGAAACTTCCTCATGGCCATACCCTAGGTAATGATTTGGTATCCACATGGCTTTTACTTCTCCATCACCTGTTAGCTCCTTCACAATGGGGGGAGGTAGGAGGGGGGAGTCCAATGACTTCCTCTTGGATGATTTCCAGCTAAACCTTGTTACCTGCAGGAGGCCTTTTGGTCCTCACCACCACCTGTTATCTCTAAACACTGTTGTAATCTCCACCCATTCCTGGCAAGCTGGAGCGCCAAGTCTAGGTCCAAGAGACTTCTAAACAGCTTCTACCCCCAAGCCACAAGACTAACTAACTGGTGTGATTCTGCTGTGTAAAACCCACCCTGACTGTGGTGTGACTCTGCTGTGGAAAACCACCCTGCCCCTGACTGTGGTGTGACTCTGCTGTGGAAAACCCACCCTGACTGTGGAGTGACTGCTGTGTAAAACTACCCTGACTGTGGAGTGACTCTGCTGTGGAAAACCACCCTGACTGTGGTGTGATTCTGCTGTGTAAAACCCACCCTGACTGTGGTGTGATTCTGCTGTGTAAAACCACAACGGACTAGTCTCTACCCACACACTGACTGTTTTCTGCCCCTCCCAAAAGATAGAATTTGTAGATAATTGGCCCTCTTTCTGGGACTCACCCACAAACAGGACCAAGCCTGACCTGCTGAGGAGTGACGGACTCCATCCTAGCTGGAGGGGTGCTCTCATCTTATCTACCCAACATAGACAGGGCTCTAACTCCTCTAGCTCCACAATGAAATAGGGTGCAGGCCAGGCAGCAGGCTGTTAGCCAGCCTGCCAGCATAGTGGAGTCTGCCACTAGCACAGTCAGTGTAGTCAGCTCAGCTATCACCATTGTGACCGTGTCTGTGCCTCGACCTAGGTTGGGCAAAACTAAACATGGCGGTGTTCGCCTTAGCAATCTCACTAGGATAAAGACCTCCTCCATTCCTGTCATTATTGAAAGAGATCATGATACCCCACATCTCAAAATAGGGCTACTTAATGTTAGATTCCTTACTTCAAAGGTAATTATAGTCAATGAACTAATCACTGATCATAATCTTGATGTGATTGGCCTGACTGAAACATGGCTTAATGAATTTACTGTGTTAAATGAGGCCTCACCTCCTGGCTACACTAGTGACCATATCCCCCGTGCATCCCGCAAAGGCGGAGGTGTTGCTAACATTTACAACCAAAAAAATGACGTTTTCGTCTTTTGAGCTTCTAGTCATGAAATCTATGCAGCCTACTCAATCACTTTTTATAGCTACTGTTTACAGGCCTCCTGGGCCATATACAGCGTTCCTCATTGAGTTCCCTGAATTCCTATCGGACCTTGTAGTCATAGCAGATAATATTCTAATCTTTGGTGACTTTAATATTCACATGGAAAAGTCCACAGACCCACTCCAAAAGGCTTTCGGAGGCATCATCGACTCAGTGGGTTTTGTCCAACATGTTTCTGGACCCACTCACTGTCACAGTCATACTCTGGACCTAGTTTTGTCCCATGGAATAAATGTTGTGGATCTTAATGTTTTTCCTCATAATCCTGGACTATCGGACCACCATTTTATTACGTTTGCAATCGCAACAAATAATATGCTCAGACCCCAACCAAGGAGCATCAAAAGTCGTGCTATAAATTCACAGACAACACAAAGATTCCTTGATGTCCTTCCAGATTCCCTCTGTCTACCCAAGGACGCCAGAGGACAAAAATCAGTTAACCACCTAACTGAGGAACTCAATTTAACCTTGTGCAATACCCTAGATGCAGTTGCACCCCTAAAAACTAAAAACATTTATCATGAGAAACTAGCTCCCTGGTACACAGAAAATACCCGAGCTCTGAAGCAAGCTTCCAGAAAATTGGAACGGAAATGGCGCCACACCAAACTGAAAGTCTTCCGACTAGCTTGGAAAGACAGTACCGTGCAGTACCGAAGAGCCCTTACTGCTGCTCGATCATCCTATTTTTCTAACTTAATTGAGGAAAAAAAGAACAATCCGAAATTCCTTTTTGATACTGTCGCAAAGCTAACTAAAAAGCAGCATTCCCCAAGAGAGGATGGCTTTCACTTTAGCAGTGATAAATTCATGAACTTCTTTGAGGAAAAGATCATGATTATTAGAAACAAAAATTACGGACTCCTCTTTAAATCTGCGTATTCCTTCAAAGCTCAGTTGTCCTGAGTCTGCACAACTCTGCCAGGACCTAGGATCAAGAGAGACGCTCAAGTGTTTTAGTACTATATCTCTTGACACAATGATGAAAATAATCATGGCCTCTAAACCTTCAAGCTGCATACTGGACCCTATTCCAACTAAACTACTGAAAGAGCTGCTTCCTGTGCTTGGCCCTCCTATGTTGAACATAATAAACGGCTCTTTATCCACCGGATGTGTACCAAACTCACTAAAAGTGGCAGTAATAAAGCCTCTCTTGAAAAAGCCAAAACTTGACCCAGAAAATGTAAAAAACTGTCGGCCTATATCGAATCTTCCATTCCTCTCAAAAATTGTAGAAAAGGCTGTTGCGCAGCAACTCACTGCCTTCCTGAAGACAAACAATGTATACAAAATGCTTCAGTCTGGTTTTAGACCCCATCATAGCACTGAGACTGCACTTGTGAAGGTGGTAAATTACCTTTTAATGGCATCAGACCGAGGCTCTGCATCTGTCCTCGTGTCCCTAGACCTTAGTGCTGCTTTGATACCATCAATCACCACATTCTTTTGGAGAGATTGGAACCCCAAATTGGTCTACACGGACAAGTTCTGGCCTGGTTTAGATCTTATCTGTCGGAAAGATATCAGTTTGTCTCTGTGAATGGTTTGTCCTCTGACAAATCAACTGTACATTTCGGTGTTCCTCAAGGTTCCATTTTAGGACCACTATTGTTTTCACTATATATTTTACCTCTTGGGGATGTCATTCGAAAACATAATGTTAACTTTCACTGCTATGCGGATGACACACAGCTGTACATTTCAATGAAACATGGTGAAGCCCCAAAAATGCCCTCGCTAGAAGCATGTGTTTCAGACATAAGGAAGTGGATGGCTGCAAACTTTCTACTTTTAAACTCGGACAAAACAAAGATGCTTGTTCTAGGTCCCAAGAAACAAAGAGATCTTCTGTTGAATCTGACAATTAATCTCAATGGTTGTACAGTCGTCTCAAATAAAACTGTGAAGGACCTCGGCGTTACTCTGGACCCTGATCTCTCTTTTGAAGAACATATCAAGACCATTTCAAGGTCAGCTTTTTTCCATCTACGTAACATTGCAAAAATCTGAAACTTTCTGTCCAAAAATGATGTAGAAAAATTAATCCATGCTTTTGTCACTTCTAGGTTAGACTACTGCAATGCTCTACTTTCCGGCTACCCGGATAAAGCACTAAATAAACTTCAGTTAGTGCTAAATACGGCTGCTAGAATCCTGACTAGAACCAAAAAAGTTGATCACATTACTCCAGTGCTAGCCTCCCTACACTGGCTTCCTGTCAAGGCAAGGGCTGATTTCAAGGTTTTACTGCTAACCTACAAAACATTACATGGGCATGCTCCTACCTATCTCTCTGATTTGGTCCTGCCGTACATACCTACACGTACGCTATGGTCACAAGACGCAGGCCTCCTAATTGTCCCTAGAATTTTTAAGCAAACAGCTGCAGGCAGGGCTTTCTCCTATAGAGCTCCATTTTTATGGAATGGTCTGCCTACCCATGTAAAAGACGCAAACTCGGTCTCAACCTTTAAGTCTTTACTGAAGACTCATCTCTTCAGTGGGTCATATGATTGAGTGTAGTCTGGCCCAGGAATGGGAAGGTGAACGGAAAGGCTCTGGAGCAACGAACGGCCCTTGCTGTCTCTGCCTGGCCGGTGCCCCTCTTTCCACCTCTTTCCACTATTACAGGGGCTGAGTCACTGGCTTACTGGGGCTCTTTCATACTGTTCCTGGGGGGGGGGGGGGGGGTGTCACTTGAGTGGGTTGAGTCACTGATGTGATCTTCCTGTCTGGGTTGGCGCCCCCCCCCCCCCCCCCCACCCTTGGGTTGTGCCGTGGGGGAGATCTTTGTGGGCTATACTCGGCCTTGTCTCAGGATGGTAAGTTAGTGGTTGAAGATATCCCTCTAGTGGTGTGGGGGCTGTGCTTTGGCAAAGTGGGTGGGGTTATATCCTTCCTGTTTGGCCCTGTCCGGGGGTTTCCTCGGATGGGGCCACATTGTTTCCTGACCCCTCCTGTCTCAGCATCCAGTATTTATGCTGCAGTAGTTTATGTGTCAGGGGGCTAGGGTCAGTTTGTTATATCTGGAGTACTTCTCCTGTCCTATTCGGTGTCTTGTGTGAATTTAAGTGTGCTCTCTCTAATTCTCTCTTTTTTTCTTTCTTTCTCTCTCTCGGAGGACCTGAGCCCTAGGACCATGCCTCAGGACTACCTGACATGATGACTCCTTGCTGTCCCCAGTCCACCTGGCCGTGCTGCTGCTCCAGTTTCAACTGTTCTGCCTTATTATTATTGGACCATGCTGGTCATTTATGAACATTTGAACATCTTGGCCATGTTCTGTTATAATCTCCACCCGGCACAGCCAGAAGAGGACTGGCCACCCCACATAGCCTGGTTCCTCTCTAGGTTTCTTCCTAGGTTTTGGCCTTTCTAGGGAGTTTTTCCTAGCCACAGTGCTTCTACACCTGCATTGCTTGCTGTTTGGGGTTTTAGGCTGGTTTTCTGTACAGCACTTTGAGATATCAGTTGATGTACGAAGGGCTATATGAATAAATTGGATTTGATTTGATTTGACTAGTCTCTACCCACACACTGACTAGACTCTACTCACACACTCACTAGACTCTACCCACACACTCACTAGGCTCTACCCACACACTCACTAGCCTCTACCCACACACTGACTCTACCCACACACTGACTAGACTCTACCCAAACACTGACTAGACTCTACCCAGACACTGACTAGTTTCTAATCACACACTGACTAGATTCTACCCACACACTTACTAGCCTCTACCCACACACTGACTCTAGCCACACACTGACTAGACTCTACCCACACACTGACTAGAATCTACCCAAACACTGACTAGTTTCTAATCACACACTGACTAGATTCTACCCACACACTTACTAGATTCTACCCACACACTCACTAGACTCTACCCACACACTCACTAGACTCTACCCACACACTCACTAGAATCTACCCACACACTCACTATTCTCTACCCACACACTCACTAGAATCTACCCACACACTCACTAGTCTCTACCCACACACTCACTAGCCTCTACCCACACACTGACTAAACTCTACCCACACACTCACTAGACTCTACCCACACACTCACTAGAATCCTCCCACACACTCACTAGTCTCTACCCACACACTCACTAGAATCTACCCACACACTCACTAGTCTCTACCCACACACTCACTAGCCTCTACCCACACACTCACTAGACTCTACCCACACACTCACTAGAATCTACCCACACACTCACTATTCTCTACCCACACACTCACTAGAATCTACCCACACACTCACTAGTCTCTACCCACACACTCACTAGCCTCTACCCACACACTGACTAAACTCTACCCACACACTCACTAGACTCTACCCACACACTCACTAGAATCCTCCCACACACTCACTAGTCTCTACCCACACACTCACTAGAATCTACCCACACACTCACTAGTCTCTACCCACACACTCACTAGCCTCTACCCACACACTCACTAGACTCTACACACACACTCACTAGCCTCTACCCACACACTGACTAGACTCCACCCACACAATCACACGTACTACACCACATATTCTCCCACATGCAAAACAAGCACACTTGCATATTGACGCCACACTCACACACACTCTTCACATACGCTGCTGTTACTGTGTTTATTATCTATCTTGATTGACAAGACACTTTAACCCCTACATATGGTACATGTTACCTCAACTACCTGATACTCCCTTTATATAGCCATGTTATTACCTGGTACTCCCTGTATATACCCATGATATTACCTGGTACTCCCTGTATATAGCCATGTTATTACCTGGTACTTCCTGTTTATAGCCATGTTATTACCTGGTACTCCCTTTATATAGCCATGTTATTACCTGGTACTCCCTGTATATAGCCATGTTATTACCTGGTACTTCCTGTATATAGCCATGTTATTACCTGGTACTCCCTGTATATAGCCATGTTATTACCTGGTACTCCCTGTATATAGCCATGTTATTACCTGGTACTTCCTGTATATAGCCATGTTATTACCTGGTACTCCCTGTATATAACCATGTTATTACCTCCCTGTATATAGCCATGTTATTACCTGGTACTCCCTGTATATAACCATGTTATTACCTGGTAGTCCAAGTATATATCCATGTTATTACCTGGTACTCCATGTTTATAGCCGTGTTATTACCTGGTACTCCCTGTATATAGCCATGATATTACCTCCCTGTATATAGTCATGTTATTACCTGGTACTCCCTGTATATAGCCATGTTATTACCTGGTACTCCCTGTATATAGCCATGTTATTACCTGGTATTCCCTGTATATAGCCATGTTATTACCTGGTACTCCCTGTATCCAGCCATGTTATTACCTGGTACTCCAAGTATATAACCATGTTATTACCTGGTACTTCCTTTATATAGCCATGTTATTACCTGGTTCTTCCTGTTTATAGACATGTTATTACCTGGTACTCCCTGTATATAGCCATGTTATTACCTGGTACTCCTTGTATATAGCCATGTTATTACCTGGTAATCCCTGTATATAGCCATGTTATTACCTGGTACTCCTTGTATATAGCCATGTTATTACCTGGTACTCCCTGTATATAGCCATTATATTACTTGGTACTCCCTGTTTATAGCCATGTTACTACCTGGTACTTCCTGTTTATAGCCATGTTACTACCTGGTACTTCCTGTTTATAGCCCTGTTACTACCTGGTACTTCCTGTTTATAGCCATGTTATTACCTGCTACTTCCTGTTTATAGCCCTGTTACTACCTGGTACTTCCTGTTTATAGCCATGTTATTACCTGCTACTTCCTGTTTATAGCCTCGTTATTGTTTTCATTGTCTTCCTTTTTCCTTATTAATTTAGCAAACATGTGTCTTACTTTTTAACTTCACCGTTGGTTAAGGGCTCGTAAATCAGCATTTCACGGTAAAGTCTACCCCTGCTGTATTTGGCACATGTGGAAAATATCGTTTGATTTGATGATCTGAAATGTTGGTTACAGAGCAGAACAAAGTGGAGAAATAAGTATATTTAATTAGAGTTTTATTCTGAAAGTATAACTTCACTATATACATGGATCTACAACAGTTTTTTTTTAAAGTATAACTTCACTATATACATGGATCTACAACAGTTTTTTTAAAAGTATAACTTCACTATGTACATGGATCTATTGCAGTAAATTGCCAAAGCAAATAATGCTTTTCAATGTTGCATGTATGCATTTGGCCTGCGTCAATCTCCCATATTAAACAATATATATATATTCCCAGTTAAACAGTACTTCACAATAATGTATTATTAATTTATACCCAGCAGCATCGTACATTCACATACATCATCCTTCATTAATCCCTCATTTAGAGTTCTACATCATCCTTCATTAATCCCTCATTTAGAGAACTACATCATCCTTCATTAATCCCTCATTTAGAGTTCTACATCATCCTTCATTAATCCCTCATTTAGAGTACTACATCATCCTTCACTAATCCCTCATTTAGAGAACTACATCATCCTTCATTAATCCCTCATTTAGAGTTCTACATCATCCTTCTTTAATCCCTCATTTAGAGTACTACATCATCCTTCATTAATCCCTAATTTAGAGCACTACATCATCCTTCATTAATCCCTCATTTAGAGTACTACATCACCCTTCATTAATCCCTCATTTAGAGTACTACATCATCCTTCATTAATCCCTCATTTAGAGCACTACATCATCCTTCATTAATCCCTCATTTAGAGCACTACATCATCCTTCATTAATCACTCATTTAGAGTACTACATCACCCTTCATTAATCCCTCATTTAGAGTACTACATCATCCTTCATTAATCCCTCATTTAGAGCACTACATCATCCTTCATTAATCCCTCATTTAGAGCACTACATCATCCTTCATTAATCACTCATTTAGAGTACTACATCATCCTTCCTTAATCCCTCATTTAGAGTATTACATCATCCTTCATTAATCCCTCATTTAGAGTACTACATCATCCTTCATTAATCCCTCATTTAGAGTACTACATCATCCTTCATTAATCCCTAATTTAGAGAACTACATCATCCTTCATTAATCGTATAATTTCTGTTAACACTTCATTTTACATAATCAAATCATACAGAACAAAACAAAACATACTTATAATCCTAAAATCGAATCTAAAATGCACATATTTATATATGATTACATCGACAACATACAGAATAAATATGTAACAACTGTTCCTCAACATGTTTGAGAGACATATTGGATGGTGGCCTGAGGTGGGTGGGTCCAGTATCTGATCTGAGTGTCGTCATTGGTCAACAGAGGATGGAGGGAGAGAATGGGGGAGGGGAGCTGGGTGGAACAGAGGATGGAGGGACGGAGGGAAGGGTCCTCCTCACAACATACTGGTCTTCACCCTCTCAAAGATCTGTCGGACCTTCACAGCCGGGACGCAGCCTTCCCTCACGATACTAATCGTGCCTGGAGGAGGAGGAAACACAATATTGACTGAGTGATCACTGACACACAATGAATCATAGGGTGGGACAAGGGTTGCAATGTCCCAGTAACGTTCCCAGGTTTTCCAGAAATCCTGGTCAGAGGATTCTTTGAAATCAAGGAATCTTTCAACCTGTATTTCTGGAAAGCCTGGGAATTTGGGGAAAGTTTCCAGAATGTTCCATCCCAAGACAGGACAACACAACCTAAGAGGTTAGTAATTAGTTATTGTAGTGTGCTTCTGTTCTGTAACATCATACCTTCATCTATCTTGAGGCAGTTCACCACCGTTGAGGCTACGATCTCGTTGGAATCCCCGTCACACAGAACCCCCTGGATCTTATGGCCCAGCCGACTAGGATACACATAGAGACAGACAGTGTCAGAGTAGGTTCAGGTTCAGGTTTAGATTGGCCCAGCCGACTAGGATACACATAGAGACAGACAGTGTCAGAGTAGGTTCAGGTTCAGGTTCAGGTTCAGGTTTAGATTGGCCCAGCCGACTAGGATACACATAGAGACAGACAGTGTCAGAGTAGGTTCAGGTTCAGGTTTAGGTTAGGTTTAGATTGCCCCAGCCGACTAGGATACACATAGAGACAGACAGTGTCAGAGTAGGTTCACTACACCTGTTGTATTCAGCATTTCACTGTAAGGTCTACTACACCTGTTGTATTCAGCATTTCACTGTAAGGTCTACTACACCTGTTGTATTCAGCATTTCACTGTAAGGTCTACTACACCTGTTGTATTCAGCATTTCACTGTAAGGTCTACTACACCTGTTGTATTCAGCATTTCACTGTAAGGTCTACTACACCTGTTGTATTCAGCATTTCACTGTAAGGTCTACTACACCTGTTGTATTCAGCATTTCACTGTGAGGTCTACTACACCTGTTGTATTCAGCATTTCACTGTAAGGTCTACTACACCTGTTGTATTCATAATTTCACTGTAAGGTCTACTACACCTGTTGTATTCATAATTTCACTGTAAGGTCTACTACACCTGTTGTATTCAGCATTTCACTGTAAGGTCTACACACCTGTTGTATTCAGCAGTTCACTGTGAGGTCTACTACACCTGTTGTATTCAGCATTTAACAGTAAGGTCTACTACACCTGTTGTATTCAGCATTTCACTGTAAGGTCTACTACACCTGTTGTATTCAGCATTTCACTGTAAGATCTACTACACCTGTTGTATTCAGCATTTCACTGTAAGGTCTACTACACCTGTTGTATTCAGCATTTCACTGTAAGGTCTACTACACCTGTTGTATTCAGCAGTTCACTGTAAGGTCTACTACACCTGTTGTATTCAGCATTTCACTGTGAGGTCTACTACACCTGTTGTATTCAGCATTTCACTGTAAGGTCTACTACACCTGTTGTATTCAGCATTTCACTGTAAGGTCTACTACACCTGTTGTATTCAGCATTTCACTGTAAGGTCTACTACACCTGTTGTATTCAGCATTTCACTGTAAGGTCTACTACACCTGTTGTATTCAGCAGTTCACTGTAAGGTCTACTACACCTGTTGTATTCAGCATTTCACTGTGAGGTCTACTACACCTGTTGTATTCAGCATTTCACTGTAAGGTCTACTACACCTGTTGTATTCAGCATTTCACAGTAAGGTCTACCTACACCTGTTGTATTCAGCATTTCACTGTAAGGTCTACTACACCTGCTGTATTCAGCATTTCACTGTAAGGTCTACTACACCTGTTGTATTCAGCATTTCACTGTGAGGTCTACTACACCTGTTGTATTCAGCATTTCACTGTAAGGTCTACACACCTGTTGTATTCAGCAGTTCACTGTGAGGTCTACTACACCTGTTGTATTCAGCATTTCACTGTAAGGTCTACTACACCTGTTGTATTCAGCATTTCACTGTAAGGTCTACTACACCTGTTGTATTCAGCATTTCACTGTAAGGTCTACTACACCTGTTGTATTCAGCATTTCACTGTAAGGTCTACTACACCTGTTGTATTCAGCATTTCACTGTAAGGTCTACTACACCTGTTGTATTCAGCATTTCACTGTGAGGTCTACTACACCTGTTGTATTCAGCATTTCACTGTAAGGTCTACTACACCTGTTGTATTCATAATTTCACTGTAAGGTCTACTACACCTGTTGTATTCAGCATTTAACAGTAAGGTCTACTACACCTGTTGTATTCAGCATTTCACTGTAAGGTCTACTACACCTGTTGTATTCAGCATTTCACTGTGAGGTCTACTACACCTGTTGTATTCAGCATTTCACTGTGAGGTCTACTACACCTGTTGTATTCAGCATTTCACTGTAAGGTCTACTACACCTGTTGTATTCAGCATTTCACTGTGAGGTCTACTACACCTGTTGTATTCAGTATTTCACTGTAAGGTCTACTACACCTGTTGTATTCAGCATTTCACTGTGAGGTCTACTACACCTGTTGTATTCAGCATTTCACTGTGAGGTCTACTACACCTGTTGTATTCAGCATTTCACTGTGAGGTCTACTACACCTGTTGTATTCAGCATTTCACTGTAAGGTCTACTACACCTGTTGTATTCATAACTTCACTGTGAGGTCTACTACACCTGTTGTATTCAGCATTTCACTGTGAGGTCTACTACACCTGTTGTATTCAGCATTTCACTGTGAGGTCTACTACACCTGTTGTATTCAGCATTTCACTGTGAGGTCTACTACACCTGTTGTATTCAGCATTTCACTGTAAGATCTACTACACCTGTTGTATTCAGCATTTCACTGTGAGGTCTACTACACCTGTTGTATTCAGTATTTCACTGTAAGATCTACTACACCTGTTGTATTCAGCATTTCACTGTAAGGTCTACTACACCTGTTGTATTCAGCATTTCACTGTGAGGTCTACTACACCTGTTGTATTCAGCATTTCACTGTAAGGTCTACTACACCTGTTGTATTCAGCATTTCACTGTAAGGTCTACTACACCTGTTGTATTCAGCATTTCACTGTAAGGTCTACTACACCTGTTGTATTCAGCATTTCACTGTGAGGTCTACTACACCTGTTGTATTCAGCATTTCACTGTAAGGTCTACTACACCTGTTGTATTCAGCATTTCACTGTGAGGTCTACTACACCTGTTGTATTCAGCATTTCACTGTAAGGTCTACTACACCTGTTGTATTCAGCATTTCACTGTGAGGTCTACTACACCTGTTGTATTCAGCATTTCACTGTGAGGTCTACTACACCTGTTGTATTCAGCATTTCACTGTGAGGTCTACTACACCTGTTGTATTCAGCATTTCACTGTGAGGTCTACTACACCTGTTGTATTCAGCATTTCACTGTAAGATCTACTACACCTGTTGTATTCAGCATTTCACTGTGAGGTCTACTACACCTGTTGTATTCAGCAGTTCACTGTGAGGTCTACTACA
Organism: Oncorhynchus mykiss; assembly: GCF_057628025.1. Taxonomy (NCBI): domain Eukaryota; kingdom Metazoa; phylum Chordata; class Actinopteri; order Salmoniformes; family Salmonidae; genus Oncorhynchus; species Oncorhynchus mykiss. The sequence continues at coordinate 1,249,731 of NC_143046.1, read as the reverse complement.
CCTGTTGTATTCAGCATTTCACTGTAAGGTCTACTACACCTGTTGTATTCAGCATTTCACTGTAAGGTCTACTACACCTGTTGTATTCAGCATTTCACTGTGAGGTCTACTACACCTGTTGTATTCAGCATTTCACTGTGAGGTCTACTACACCTGTTGTATTCAGCATTTCACTGTGAGGTCTACTACACCTGTTGTATTCAGCATTTCACTGTAAGGTCTACTACACCTGTTGTATTCAGCATTTCACTGTAAGGTCTACTACACCTGTTGTATTCAGCATTTCACTGTGAGGTCTACTACACCTGTTGTATTCAGCATTTCACTGTAAGGTCTACTACACCTGTTGTATGTGACTAATAACATTTGATTTGATTTGATTTTGTTTGTACGACTGATTCCACCCTAGATCAGCTAGATGCAGGCAAGGCGGTATTGAATGTGTCACTGTCTGTCACCTTGATTACACGACCTGTGCACCTACATTGTAAACTTTCATTCGTGGGCTAGGTTGTAGCAACCTCATGATGGGTAGAGGGAAAATTAGAGTATCATGTAGTAGCCTAAACCGATCACTGTTACATTGAACTGGATGAATGGAATAATGAATTCCAGTCATTCAATATGCTGTAATAGATTTAAGGCCATGCTCTTAGAAAAATAATCGTCCTCACTATTCTTAAACGGCACCTACCATCAATGGAAACTAATCATCATGACCCTACAGCCAGCAGGACACAAGGCAGAGGACTGATTAACACAGATATATTAGTAGAACTGGATATTTACACAGCAGGCTGACTGATATGAAACCAGTCTGACAGGAAATATCAGACCAGTTTACAATACAACCAGCAATCCAAGATAGAAAAAATACTTCAATACTGACATCACTTTCAGTATCACCATCAGCATGAAGGCAGCATAGCTGTTCAAACTATCTAATGAAGGCAGCATAGCTGTTCAAACTATCTGATGAAGGGAGGATAGCTGTTCAAACTATCTGATGAAGGGAGCATAGCTGTTCAAACTATCTGATGAAGGCAGCATAGCTGTTCAAACTATCTGATGAAGGGAGGATAGCTGTTCAAACTATCTGATGAAGGGAGCATAGCTGTTCAAACTATCTGATGAAGGCAGCATAGCTGTTCAAACTATCTGATGAAGGGAGGATAGCTGTTCAAACTATCTGATGAAGGCAGCATAGCTGTTCAAACTATCTGATGAAGGCAGCATAGCTGTTCAAACTATCTGATGAAGGCAGCATAGCTGTTCAAACTATCTGATGAAGGCAGCATAGCTGTTCAAACTATCTGATGAAGGCAGCATAGCATACCAACAGGCTTAAGTGCTTAAGTAAAGGTGAGTACAGGGTACAGGTGGGTACAGGTGAGTACAGGTGGGTACAGGTGGGTACAGGTGAGTACAGGTGAGAACAGGCGAATACAGGTGGGTAGAGGTGAGAACAGGCAAGTACAGGTGAGTAGAGGTGGGTACTGGTGGGTACAGGTGAGTGTTATGATAGGACTTTACCTGATGACCATGTCGTGGTGCGTGCTGTCGGGTTCTCCACTGGGATTGGCTGAGGTGATTGCAAGTGGTCCGGTGATGTTACACAGGTGTCCTGTGACGGTGTGGTCAGGGACTCGGATCATGATGCTATCATTGGTCCCCACGCGGTCGTAGGCCGGACCCACACCTGGACAACATAGGTAAACAATTAGAACATCAATCGAATGATCGCTCACAATATAGAATAAAGACACCAAATAATATGTTGTTTCAATAAGTGGAAATCAGGCATGCTGTTATCAAACCATTTCTGAGAGTATCCCTAACTCTAAACCAATGTGACCCGGCAGGGTAGCCTAGTGGTTAGAGCGTTGGACTAGTAAGCGGAAGGTTGCAAGTTCAAACCCCTTAGTTGACAAGGTACATATCTGTAATTCTGCACCTGAACAGGCAGTCAACCCACTGTTCCTAGGCTGTCATTGAAAATAAGAATTTGTTCTTAACTGACTTGCTTAGTTAAATAAAGTTTAAAAAAACTATTTCAAATCCCAATGCAGTTGAAGCCACCCTCCTCCTCCCCTCTCCTCCTCTCCTCCCCCTCCTCACCCCTTACCCAGTCTGAGTAGCCAGTCTCCCTTGCTGACGATGCAGCTGATCCCTCCAGGGTAGACGTTCCTCATGAATTCCCAGAGTAGAGAGCTGAATGGGGGCTTGGCTGCCACCAGCTGCTCCACACTGGAGATACAGATACAGATGGGTTTCTCTGCTGGACGGTCCTTAATGTTGTAGATGTTCTCGATGGCCTGAGGGTTCTTGCAGGATGCGGCCAGGGCGTAGACCGTATCGGTGGGGATTCCACAGACCCCCCCGTCGTCCAGCAGTCTGGAGATCTTCAGAAGACCGCTGGTCAGTCTGGAGTCTGCCACGGGACAAGGCAGGGCAGGGGAGGACTTCTGCTGCTGATTCACATCCTGAGACACAACAACACAGGGAGAGAGACACACGATATGGAACACAATAGAAAAGGAATGAACTGGATTGGAGAAAAGTAGAATAAAATGTAATGAAGCACATGAACCCACTCCATTCTACTTGTCAGCTCATCCAGTGGAAAGCAACAGAATGGAATAGTGCCTTGTTCTCACCTTAACCAGTGGAGGCCCCATGGGCATCACACTCTGACGGAAGGTACAGTTGACCAGTGATGCCAGGGTTCCATATAGACAGATGACAGAGAACACAGCTAGCATGGCAACTACAAGAACAACGCCAGAAATGTGTTAGAACAGTTACACAGCTGACATCTAGATTGCAAAATAATGTGTACATTTTACAGTTACTGTTTGAGCAGCAAACGTATTGATGGATACCACATAACACTGTCTGAATCACAAACCCAACACTTCAACCACTCCGATCACTCCATAAAGGGCAGATGGCCAAGTGTTGGTTTTGGGTTTCAGCCTTACTGTATATCACAATAGGTTGGTGGAACCTTCATTGGGAAGAAATGAGGGCTTGTTCTATTGACTGGAACAGAATCAGTGGAATGGTAGCAAATACATCAAACACATAGTTTCAAGGTGGTTGATGCCATTCCATTTGCTCCGTTCCGGCCATTATTATGAGCCGTTCTCCCCTCAGGAGCCTCCTGAGCCGTTTATGTAGAATGTGAGTCCTGTCAGTGTAGGGAGGTGAAAAGCAGGTCACTTACTCTCCAGCTGGTAGGGGAGCTGTTGCAGAGTGGACAGGAGGAAACACACCAGAACTATCTCCATGACCACGGTCAGAGACAAGAGGACCAGGTTACCATACGCAGCTGGAGGAGACATGGAGAGGGTTAGGACCAGGTTACCATACGCAGCTGGAGGAGACATGGAGAGGGTTAGGACCAGGTTACCATGGAGAGGGTTAGGACCAGGTTACCATACGCAGCTGGAGGGGACATGGAGAGGGTTAGGACCAGGTTACCATGGAGAGGGTTAGGATCAGGTTACCATGGAGAGGGTTAGGACCAGGTTACCATGGAGGGGGTTAGGACCAGGTTACCATGGAGGGGGTTAGGACCAGGTTACCATGGAGAGGGTTAGGACCAGGTTACCATGGAGAGGGTTAGGACCAGGTTACCATGGAGAGGGTTAAGACCAGGTTACCATGGATAGGGTTAGGACCAGGTTACCATGGAGGGGGTTAGGACCAGGTTACCATGGAGGGGGTTAGGACCAGGTTACCATGGAGAGGGTTAGGACCAGGTTACCATGGAGAGGGTTAGGACCAGGTTACCATGGAGGGGGTTAGGACCAGGTTACCATGGAGGGGGTTAGGACCAGGTTACCATGGAGAGGGTTAGGACCAGGTTACCATGGAGAGGGTTAGGACCAGGTTACCATGGAGAGGGTTAGGACCAGGTTACCATGGAGAGGGTTAGGATCAGGTTACCATGGAGAGGGTTAGGACCAGGTTACCATGGAGGGGGTTAGGACCAGGTTACCATGGAGGGGGTTAGGACCAGGTTACCATGGAGAGGGTTAGGACCAGGTTACCATGGAGAGGGTTAGGACCAGGTTACCATGGAGATGTTTAGGACCAGGTTACCATGGAGAGGGTTAGGACCAGGTTACCATGGAGAGGGTTAGGACCAGGTTACCATGGAGAGGGTTAGGACCAGGTTACCATGGAGAGGGTTAGGACCAGGTTACCATGGAGAGGGTTAGGATCAGGTTACCATGGAGGGGGTTAGGACCAGGTTACCATGGAGAGGGTTAGGACCAGGTTACCATGGAGAGGGTTAGGACCAGGTTACCATGAAGAGGGTTAGGACCAGGTTACCATGGAGAGGGTTAGGACCAGGTTACCATGGAGAGGGTTAGGACCAGGTTACCATGGAGAGGGTTAGGACCAGGTTACCATGGAGAGGTTTCGGACCAGGTTACCATGGAGTGGGTTAGGACCAGGTTACCATGGAGAGGCTTAGGACCAGGTTACCATGGAGAGGTTTCGGACCAGGTTACCATGGAGAGGGTTAGGACCAGGTTACCATGAGGAGGCTTAGGACCAGGTTACCATGGAGAGGGTTAGGACCAGGTTACCGTGGAGAGGGTTAGGACCAGGTTACCATGGAGAGGGTTAGGACCAGGTTACCATGGAAAGGGTTAGGACCAGGTTACCATGGAGAGGGTTAGGACCAGGTTACCATGGAGAGGTTTAGGACCAGGTTACCATGGAGTGGGTTAGGACCAGGTTACCATGGAGAGGGTTAGGACCAGGTTACCATGGAGAGGGTTAGGACCAGGTTACCATGGAGAGGGTTAGGACCAGGTTACCATGGAGAGGGTTAGGACCAGGTTACCATGGATAGGGTTAGGACCAGGTTACCATGGAGAGGGTTAGGACCAGGTTACCATGGAGAGGGTTAGGACCAGGTTAACATGGAGAGGGTTAGGACCAAGTTACCATGGAGAGGGTTAGGACCAGGTTACCATGGAGTGGGCACTACTTTAGACCAGTAACCTATTCCCTATATAGTGCACTACTGTAGACCAGTGCCCTATTCCCTATATAGTGCACCACTTTAGACCAGGGCCTATTCTCTATATAGTGCACTACTTTAGACCAGGGCCTATTCTCTATATAGTGCACTACTTTAGACCAGGACCCATGGGGCTGTGTAGGGAATAGAATGACATTAGGGAAAACCCACTCCGTTCTTCTCTCCCTCTGTATTGCATCAGGACAAGAGGTAGATATAGATGATTTCATGTAAAGACTGACCGATGAGCATGAGGAAAGCGTTGATGACCAGGAAAGCGATGGCTCCAGCTGTAAACCCATAGGATCCTACTGGAGAGATCTGCAGCAAGGGGCCTGAGAAAAGAACACAGAGATTTTTTACTGAAACAGGCAACAGAGCATGGAGACAGCAACAACAACAACAACAACAGCAACAACAACCACATCAACAACATCAACAACAACATCAACAACATTAACAACAACATTAACAACAAGCACATCAACAGCAACAACAACAAGATCAACAACAACATCAACAACAACAACAACAACAGGGCATGAGGTAATAACATGGCTATATATACGGGGTATCAGGTAATAAGATGGCTATATATACAGGGTATCAGATAATAACATGGCTATATATACGGGGTATCAGGTAATAAGATGGCTATATATACAGGGTATCAGATAATAACATGGCTATATATACAGGGTATGAGATAATAACATGGCTATATATACAGGGTACGAGATAATAACATGGCTATATATACAAGGTACGAGAAAATAACATGGCTATATATACAAGGTACGAGATAATAACATGGCTATATATACAGGGTACGAGAAAATAACATGGCTATATATACAGGGTATCAGGTAATTACATGGCTATATATACGGGGTATCAGGTAATAAGATGGCTATATATACAGGGTATCAGATAATAACATGGCTATATATACAGGGTACGAGATAATAACATGGCTATATATACAGGGTATGAGATAATAACATGGCTATATATACAGGGTATCAGGTAATAGCATGGCTATATATACAGGGTACCAGATAATAACATGGCTATCTATACAGGGTATGAGATAATAACATGGCTATATATACAGGTTATCAGATAATAACATGGCTATATATACAGGGTATCAGATAATAACATGGCTATATATACAGGTTATCAGATAATAACATGGCTGTATATACAGGGTATCAGATAATAACATGGCTATATATACGGGGTATCAGACAATAACATGGCTATATATACAGGGTATCAGATAATAACATGGCTGTATATACAGGGTAGAAGAGGTAGAAGTGTTTCAGGGTCCTGTTGGTTGCAGACTTGGTACATTGGTACTGCTTGCCGTGCGGTAGCAGAGAGAATATTCTATGGCTTGGGTGGCTGGAGTCTGAATTTTTATGGGGCTTTTCCTAGTTATGAAAAAAGTTAACTCCAGTTAGGATTGGTTAGTGTTAGCTTGAAGTCATCCACATACCTGCGAAGCGATACCATGTCCAGGTGGCCCAGACAGACAGGTAGAAGGATGGGATGACGGAGCCAAACCTCTGTCCTCCTCTGACCTGCAGCCTGCTGACGAACCCCTGTACCACCGCTCCAGATACCAGAACCCAGGGAACACTCAGTCGCAGGAAGGACACGCTCTGACTGGATGAGGCCGCGTGGAGCGCCGAGAGAGCGGCCACGCCGTTGGTCAGGTAGAACAGAGCATCAGGGATCTGATTGGTCGGGGAGGATGCTGATGATGATGAAGGCAGCGCCCCCTGGAGTTTCCCTGGGGAGCGAAAGCAGGACAGGAAGGAGTGGAGACGGTCGGAGGAGATGGGCTGAGGACCCACCGGGATCAGACTCTTCTCAGCGATGGAGTTGATCAGGCGGCAAAATGTCCCGTAGAGCGAAGCGGAGGCGAACAGGGAACAGGACACCCCGAAGAACACATAGTACCTCTGGAGGGGGATCTGGGGGACCGTGGAGACGGACAGCAGCAGGAACAGAGCATTATGGGTAACCTCCAGGGTGTCATTACTCAGACTGACAACTAGGAGGAGGAGCGCCACCGCCACGAAGAACCAATCACCAACCATCGCCTGTCTCCCAGTAGCCACCTCTCTCTCCGGCTCCGACACGATCACAGCCGACAACACAAACTCCTCCCACGCCTTGGTAAGCCAGTAGGTGGCATGCAGGCCGGCCTTGGTGACCAGGTAGCCATCTTGCCGCAGGTGAGCGTAGTAGCTAGAGAGGAGTTGAGCAGCAGAGATTATGGAGACCCACACAGCACCCAGGGAGAAGGATGTGACGTATCCAAAGCTGTAGAACAACATGATGAAGGGAGACACCGTGTCACAGAAGAAGAAGAGCGCCTGAGGTTCAGCGTACTTGGTGTTCTTCTTCTTCTCCTGTCCCAGGCTCTGGGCGCTGGCCGCAGGGCTGTTGGTCCCCAGCAGGAGCACGTTGAACAGCGGCGTGCCGAACCCCTTGAGGACATAGCGCTGCGCCAGACCTTTCACCAACAGGGCGGCGCTGCCGTACACGGCGAAAAGGAGGATGAGGAGTTCTAGAATGCCAGAGACGACCAGTGGCCAGGCCGAGGACACGCCCACCGCCACAGCCTCAAACAGCAGGGTAAGCGTGATGGCACCGAACACGAAGGGCATGATGACGTTTACCGTGGCAGAGCAGAAGGCCAATAGGAAGGATAGAAGGATGTAGGGGACCAATCCCGCGATGGCAGACTGGGGGATGAGCAGGAGAGACAGCCAATCAGGGCTCTGCGAGGTGCTGTTCCAGAGTTCAGCCGACAGGGATAGGTTGGTCGTGAGGGCAGTGAGCGGGGTCGTGTTACTCATCAGGTCATGTGACATGGTCAGGTTAGTTGTGATTGATTGGGATGCACCCAGGAAGATGCGTGTGGCACCATAGCTGCCCCAGAGAGCTGCATAGCCAATGAAGGCGGTGCCACTCAGGTGGTCGTATTTACGGAACGACAAGAGGCCGGCAATCAGCTGACACACTCCACCTATCAGGATGAGATGAACACCTGAAACACAACACAATGATGTTGAACAACCACCTGAAACACAACACAGTGATGTTGAACAACACCTGAAACACAACACAGTGATGTTGAACAACACCTGAAACACAACACAGTGCTGTTGAACAACACCTGAAACACAACACAGTGATGTTGAACAACACCTGAAACACAACACAGTGATGTTGAACAACCACCTGAAACACAACACAATGATGTTGAACAACACCTGAAACACAACACAGTGCTGTTGAACAACACCTGAAACACAACACAGTGATGTTGAACAACACCTGAAACACAACACAGTGATGTTGAACAACCACCTGAAACACAACACAATGATGTTGAACAACACCTGAAACACAACACAGTGATGTTGAACAACACCTGAAACACAACACAGTGCTGTTGAACAACACCTGAAACACAACACAGTGATGTTGAACAACACCTGAAACACAACACAGTGATGTTGAACAACCACCTGAAACACAACACAGTGATGTTGAACAACCACCTGAAACACAACACAGTGATGTTGAACAACCACCTGAAACACAACACAGTGATGTTGAACAACACCTGAAACACAACACAATGATGTTGAACAACCACCTGAAACACAACACAATGATGTTGAACAACACCTGAAACACAACACAGTGATGTTGAACAACACCTGAAACACAACACAGTGATGTTGAACAACACCTGAAACACAACACAATGATGTTGAACAACACCTGAAACACAACACAGTGCTGTTGAACAACACCTGAAACACAACACAGTGATGTTGAACAACCACCTGAAACACAACACAATGATGTTGAACAACCACCTGAAACACAACACAGTGATGTTGAACAACACCTGAAACACAACACAGTGCTGTTGAACAACACCTGAAACACAACACAATGATGTTGAACAACACCTGAAACACAACACAGTGCTGTTGAACAACACCTGAAACACAACACAATGATGTTGAACAACACCTGAAACACAACACAGTGATGTTGAACAACCACCTGAAACACAACACAATGATGTTGAACAACACCTGAAACACAACACAGGGATGTTGAACAACACCTGAAACACAACACATCAAGAACAGGGAAAAGAGTAGGGTTAGTCATTGTGAAAGTGATTGTGATGGATGGATTGATTAGCGTACCTGCCAGAATGTTCTCCACCCCCTCTGCAGATACTCCGGTTCTAGCTGTGTTGAAGTTCTGCAGTAGAACCAGGAACGCACTGATCCCATTGGCCAACATACCCAACACCCCCGGCTCCCCATAGAAACTGGCGGGAAAACCATCCAAGGTTGCCATGGCGCAGTGGTTTAGCTACAGCTGTAAAACAGAGAAGATCCGAATATCATGTCAACATGAGAGAGACAACTGGAAAATAAAGAAAGAGTGAGAGAGACGGCCGAATGATACAAATAGACGTTAATCAGTAGGCTTTTATTCCAGCCTTAGGTCAAATGTTTAACCACAAGGTTGTAGACTGAGCCCCCCTTGGCTCCCTCTTTCCTATGGGGAACCTGGTCAAAAGTAGTGCACTACAGTATATAGGGAGGAGGGGGCCATTTAGGATGCAGCCTAGCTGGTGTGGTTGGCTTGTCTGTCTGTCAACATGCTCCTCCAACCCAGGGCTGAGACTAGCTAAGCCTTCCTCTAGCTATACACTTAAACCTAATATTTGCTCTTTTCTATATCCTGTGGAATGGAAGTAAAGTATAAATGTGTTTCTGGTATAAATGTGTTTTGGATAATAAACCAGAAGATATATTTGGAGAGCTGATGATGTCACCGAGCCAGGCCATCCTGAAGGATAAATGTTTTGTTGACTGGAGAGATGACACATTCTCGACAGACAGACAGACAGACAGACAGACAGACAGACAGACAGACAGACAGACAGACAGACAGAGACAGATATTCTTCATGTTAACTGATCCTATCTCAGCAGTCCTAGTCTGACAGACTTCCTGGATACGAAGCAGGCCAGATTTATCTCAATACTTCATGTTATTTCTCAGTGAACATAAAGATCACAGCTCCCTCTAGATGGAACACAGCAAACTACACTTATTATGAGAAAACATTTAGGAATTATTATATATATATATATATACATAAGTATATCTGTTAAACTGTCATACTGTATATCTGCTAGACTGTCATATTGTATATCTGTTGGACTGTCATACTGTATATCTGTTAGACTGTCATACTGTATATCTGTTAGACTGTCATACTGTATATCTGTTAGACTGTCATACTGTATATCTGTTAGACTGTCATACTGTATATCTGTTAGACTGTCATACTGTATATCTGTTAGACTGTCATACTGTATATCTGTTAGACTGTCATACTGTATATATGTTAGACTGTCATACTGTATATCTGTTAGACTGTCATACTGTATATCTGTTAGACTGTCATACTGTATATCTGTTAGACTGTCATACTGTATATCTGTTAGACTGTCATACTGTATATCTGTTAGACTGTCATAATGTATATCTGTTAGACTGTCATACTGTATATCTGTTAGACTGTCATAATGTATATCTGTTAGACTGTCATAATGTATATCTGTTAGACTGTCATACTGTATATCTGTTAGACTGTCATACTGTATATCTGTTAGACTGTCATAATGTATATCTGTTAGACTGTCATACTGTATATCTGTTAGACTGTCATACTGTATATCTGTTAGACTGTCATACTGTATATCTGTTAGACTGTCATACTGTATATCTGTTAGACTGTCATACTGTATATCTGTTAGACTGTCATACTGTATATCTGTTAGACTGTCATACTGTATATCTGTTAGACTGTCATACTGTATATCTGTTAGACTGTCATACTGTATATCTGTTAGACTGTCATACTGTATATCTGTTAGACTGTCATACTGTATATCTGTTAGACTGTCATACTGTATATCTGTTAGACTGTCATACTGTATATCTGTTAGACTGTCATACTGTATATCTGTTAGACTGTCATACTGTATATCTGTTAGGCTGTCATACTGTATATCTGTTAGACTGTCATACTGTATATCTGTTAGACTGTCATACTGTATATCTGTAAACTGTCATACTGTATATCTGTTAGACTGTCATACTGTATATCTGTTAGACTGTCATACTGTATAGACTGTCATACTGTATATCTGTTAGACTGTCATACTGTATATCTGTTAGACTGTCATACTGTATATCTGTTAGACTGTCATACTGTATATCTGTTAGACTGTCATACTGTATATCTGTTAGACTGTCATACTGTATATCTGTTAGACTGTCATACTGTATATCTGTTAGACTGTCATACTGTATATCTGTTAGACTGTCATACTGTATATCTGTTAGACTGTCATACTGTATATCTGTTAGACTGTCATACTGTATATCTGTTAGACTGTCATACTGTATATCTGTTAGACTGTCATACTGTATATCTGCTAGACTGTCATACTGTATATCTGTTAGACTGTCATACTGTATATCTGTTAGACTGTCATACTGTATATCTGTTAGACTGTCATACTGTATATCTGTTAGACTGTCATACTGTATATCTGTTAGACTGTCATACTGTATATCTGTTAGACTGTCATACTGTATATCTGTTAGACTGTCATACTGTATATCTGTTAGACTGTCATACTGTATATCTGTTAGACTGTCATACTGTATATCTGTTAGACTGTCAAACATCAAGTATATTATTAAGTTGAGGACTGTTTTTAGTTTAGTAGAGGTCTTCTACTAATATCAGACCTCTCTCTCTCGCTCACTCTCTCTCTCTCACTGTCTCTCACTCTCTCTCACTCTCTCTCACTCTCTCTCACTCTCTCTCACTCACACTCGCTCTCACTCTCTACTCTCCACTCTCTCACTCTCTCTCTCTCACTCTCCACTCTGCTCTCCTGTCCTCATCTCTCTCTCTCTCACCATTTTACCATTTCTCCACTGAGAGTCTCTGCTAACTTGTCAGACAACTTCTCCACGGTGCTAAAAGCTGTTTTTAACTTTCTTTAACATTCATATTTACATCAAATACATGTTATTTCTAATCGTGCCATG